>NC_047114.1:45589003-45889003 GCF_902500255.1 Thalassophryne amazonica
CACACACACACACACACAACACACACACACACACACACACACACACACACACACACACACACACACACACACAAAACAAATGGTGCTAAATGATATCACAGGGGAGCCACTTTTGGTGTACCAAAAGTGGTTCCCCTGTGATTTGGAGCTAAAGACCTACTTTTAATGCTGTTTAGCAACATTTATTTGTGTGCTTAGGTTCATGTGTCATCACTATTAAAGTGTGACACTAATGTGGTGTGAACATGGTTGAAATTAAGTTTACACTGACCTGCCTTAATATTGGGAATTTAACACTGAAGAATTTGCTGTGACAAAGTCTGAGCATGTTTTAATTAAGATAATGGTCTTCTAACATATTTACATGAATTGTTAAAATGACACCACAAAATTTATTTAACTCTCCCAGAGTTGAAAGAAGGCGCCTTATGGGTAAGCATCCCTCACCTTCAGCAGCTAAAGCATTCATGCACAAGTCACTCTCATCATCCAGAAGAGGAAGGATGCACACGCATGCACACACAGGATGGGGAAACCTTGTGTCCATTGTGGAATCAATGGGTCAGAGGATTTCAACAGTGATATAATGTACAGAGTCCACAGTGTATGAAGTGGCTGTGTTAAATGAAATGGTAAATGGACTGCATTTATATAGCGCTTTTCCATCTGCATCAGACTTTACAATGATGCCTCGCATTCACCCATTCATACAAACACACTCACACGCCGATGTCAGGGTGCTGCCATACAAGGCACGCACTACACTCCGGGAGCAACTAGGACATTAAGGACCTTGCCCAAGGACCCTTGGTGATTTTCCGGTCAGGCTGGGATTTGAACCGATGATCCTCTGCTCTAAAGAGTATCCTCTGCTTCTAATAGATTACAATTTGTTCATGTAAATGGGGAGTCTTCTTCACAGACTAAATTTAATTATGGAGTTCCACAAGGTTCTGTGCTAGGACCAATTTTATTCACTTTATACATGCTTCCCTTAGGCAGTATTATTAGAAAGCATTGCTTAAATTTTCATTGTTACGCAGATGATACCCAGCTTTATCTATGCATGAAGCCAGAGGACACACACCAATTAGTTAAACTGCAGGATTGTCTTTCAGACATAAAGACATGGATGACCTCTAATTTCCTGCTTTTAAATTCAGATAAAACTGAAGTTATTGTACTTGGCCCCACAAATCTTAGAAACATGGTGTCTAACCAGATCCTTACTCTGGGTGGCATTACCCTGACCTCTAGTAATACTGTGAGAAATCTTGGAGTCATTTTTGATCAGGATATGTCATTCAATGCGCATATTAAGCAAATATGTAGGACTGCTTTTTTGCTTTTGTGCAATATCTCTAAAATTAGAAAGGTCTTGTCTCAGAGTGATGCTGAAAAACTAATTCATGCATTTATTTCCTCTAGGCTGGACTATTGTAATTCATTATTATCAGGTTGTCCTAAAAGTTCCCTGAAAAGCCTTCAGTTAATTCAAAATGCTGCAGCTAGAGTACTGATGGGGACTAGAAGGAGAGAGTATATTTCACCCATATTGGCCTCTCTTCATTGGCTTCCTGTTAATTCTAGAATAGAATTTAAAATTCTTCTTCTTACTTATAAGGTTTTGAATAATCAGGTCCCATCTTATCTTAGGGACCTCATAGTACCATATCACCCCAATAGAGCACTTCGCTCTCAGACTGCAGGCTTACTTGTAGTTCCTAGGGTTTGTAAGAGTAGAATGGGAGGCAGAGCCTTCAGCTTTCAGGCTCCTCTCCTGTGGAACCAGCTCCCAATTCGGATTAGGAAGACAGACACCCACTCTACTTTTAAGATTAGGCTTAAAACTTTCCTTTTTGCTAAAGCTTATAGTTAGGGCTGGATCAGGTGACCCTGAACCATCCCATAGTTATGCTGCTATAGACTTAGACTGCTGGGGGGTTCCCATGATGCACTGAGTGTTTCTTTCTCCTTTTGCTCTGTATGCACCACTCTGCATTTAATCATTATTGATTGATCTCTGCTCCCCTCCACAGCATGTCTTTTTCCTGGTTCTCTCCCTCAGCCCCAACCAGTCCCAGCAGAAGACTGCCCCTCCCTGAGCCTGGTTCTACTGGAGGTCTCTTCCTGTTAAAAGGGAGTTTTTCCTTCCCACTGTCGCCAAGTGCTTGCTCATAGGGGGTCGTTTGGACCGTTGGGGTTTTTCTGTAATTATTGTATGGCTTTTGCCTTACAATATAAAGCGCCTTGGGGCAACTGTTTGTTGTGATTTGGCGCTATATAAATAAAATTGATTTGATTTGATTTGATTTAAAGTCCAACGCTTAATCACTAAAATCCTGACTGATAGATGGCCTATAGGGTTAGGAAACGTAGTATATAATTATGCATATCAGTTTTGGGATAATTTTACAACCCCAATTCCAATGAAGTTGGGACGTTGTGTAAAATATAAATAAAAAACAGAATACAGTGATTTGCAAATCCTCTTCAACCTATATTCAATTGAATACACCACAAAGACAAGATATTTAAAATTCAAACTGATACACTTTGTCGTTTTTGTGCAAATATTTGCTCATTTTGAAATGGATGCCTGCAACATGTTTCAAAAAAGCTGGGACAGTGGTATATTTACCACTGTGTTACATCACCTTTCCGTCTAACAACACTCAATAAGCGCTTGTGAACTGAGGACGCTAATTGTTGAAGCTTTGTAGGTGGAATTCTTTCCCATTCTTGCTTGATGTACGACTTCAGTTGTTCAACAGTCCGGGGTCTCCGTTGTCGTATTTTGCGCTTAATGGGCCACACATTTTCAATGGGTGACAGGTCTGGACTGTAGGCAGGTCAGTCTAGTATCCACATTCTTTTACTACGAAGCCACGCTGTCATAACACGTGCTGAATGTGACTTGGCATTGTCTTGCTGAAATAAGCAGGGACGTCCCTGAAAAAGACGTTGCTTGGATGGCAGCATGTGTTACTCCAAAACCTGGATGTACCTTTCAGCATTGATGTGTAAGTTGTCCATGCCATGAGCACTAACACACCCCCATACCATCACAGATGCTGGCTTTTGAACTTTGTGCTGGTAACAATCTGGATGGGCTTTTTCCTTTTTTGTCCGGAGGACACGACGTCCATGATTTCCAAAAACAATTTGAAATGTGGACTCATCAGACCACAGCACACTTTTCCACTTTGCGTCTGTCCATTTCAAATGAGCTCTGGCCCAGAGAAGGCAGCGCTGTTTCTGGATGTTGTTGATGTATGGCTTTCGCTTTGCATGGTAGAGTTTTAACTTGCACTTGTAAATGTAGCGATGAACTGTGTTAACTGACAATGGTTTTCTGAAGTGTTGCTGAGCCCACGCAGTAAGATCCTTTACACAATGATGTTGGTTTTTAATGCAGTGCCGCCTGAGGCATCGAAGGTCATGGTCATTCAGTGTTGGTTTTTGGCCTTGCCGCTTACGTGTAGAAAGTTCTCCAGATTCTCTGAATATTCTGATTATATTATGGACTGTAGATGATGGAATCCCTAAATTCCTTGCAGTTGAATCTTGAGAAACATTGTTCTTAAACTGTTGGAATTTTTTTCATGCAGTTGTTCATAAAGTAGTGATCCTCACCCCATCTTTACTTGTGAACGGCTGAGCCTTTTGGAGATGCTCCTTTTATACCCAATCATGACACTCACCTGTTTCCAATTAGGTGTTGTTTGAACATTCATCAACTTTCCAAGTGTTTTGTTGCCCTGTCCCAACTTTTTTGAAATATGTTGCAGGCATCCATTTCAAAATGAGCAAATATTTGCACAAAAACAAAAACGTTTATCAGTTTGAACATTAAATATCTTGTCTTTGTGGTGTATTCAATTGAATATAGGTTGAAGAGGATTTGCAAATCATTGTATTCTGTTTTTATTTACATTTTGGTCAGGTATGATGTCAACCATGCAAGGGCACTCCCAGTAATCATTAAATGATTCTCCAGCCTATCAAATAGAATATGATGATCTACGGTATCAAACGCAGCACTAAGATCCAATAGCACCAGAACCGTAGTGGTGTCCGAATCCATTGCAGCAGAAGATCATTCACCACTTTAGTAAGAGCCATCTCTGTGGAATGATATTTTCTAAAAGCAGACTGCAGTGGCTCAAAGAGATTATTCTTGGTAGGGTGGTTCACGAGCTGCTGTGACACCACTTTTTCCCCCAGAATTTTAGAGCAAAATGATAGATTTGATATCGGCCTATAGTTTTTCAATACACTAGGGTCAAGATTAGATTTCTGAAGTAATGGTTTAATCACTGCAGATTTGAAACATTTTGGAACACATCCAGAGGTTAATGAGAGATTAATAATTACCAGCACAGTCGGCCCTAGAGTGGGCCACAGGTCCTTAAACAGTGTTGTTAGTTTTGGATCAAATAAACAGTTTGTGTTGGGGAAGTGTAATGACACGGACCCACAACAGGGGGCGCAAATGAACGGTCAATAGATAGTCCAATAAATATAATTTATTGTGGCAAATGTGCACAACAGGTCGAATACTGCTTTTAGACAGTCAGTTACAAAATACAACAGGTGACGTGTGGGCAGGCCCGAGGGTAGGAGACGCCTATCCAGAGAAGAGCCGGGGCCCACAAGGTTCCGCCGCCAACGAAGACCTGCAGTACACCGAAGCCACCAAGTCCCGAGTCCCCAGGTGGCCTCTACTCCAGCTGTCAGATCCGGTACTGCTGGCCGGAACAAAAACAGGTTAATGGTGGGTGTGTGGACACCCAGTAAGCAGTCAGCAACTCACAATGTTTATCCACTTGGAGGGAACACCTCCACCTCCAACTCTGGAACCAGTTAACGGCAGAGCCTGAACTACTACTTAACGTAAGTGGAATGAGGAGTGAAGATCGTCACTCCCCCACCGTCCACAAACCCAGCTCCAGCTGTAAGTAGAGTTCCAGGTACTCCTGCAAAAAGTTCAGAACAAACAAGGTATGTGCGTTTGGCACAGAAACAACGGCTGAGAGAATTACCTGAGTGGTAAACTGATATCTCGGCAGAGATGTGGTGTCTCCTCCAGGCTTTTATGGTGCAGTGATGATGATTACTGACAGCTGGTAGTCCTGGCTCCTGGGTGGTGACTGCGCCCTCTGGTGCCTGAAACCTGACTACAGGCAGGGCGCCCTCTGGCGTTGGCCAGCAGTACCTCCTCTTCGGGCAGCCCACATAACAGTTTATGCTTTTTGTAGACATGAGTTTCGTCAGCATGCTTAGTGAGTCAGCATGCTTACTATCAAATTCTGTAAATCTAGGTAATACCTCAGTGATGGCCCCCACCGCAATAGCAGGGTGTCGTGGCTAGGCTAAGGCATGCTGGGATATGTTTAACCTAATGTCATCTATTTTCGTCTTGAAGTAATCAAGGAAATCTTGTGCTGTAAAAGGAGAGCGACTTACAGGTGGTTGTCCATGTATAAGTGATGCCACCATGTCGAACAAGAACTTTGAGTTAAGCTTGTTTTTGTTGATCAAATCAGAGTAATAGGTTCCCTTTGTAGCTAGCATGCTTATAGTCTAAGATAGCATCACGCCATGAGAGGTGGAATACTTCTAATTTTGAACTATGCCATTTCCTTTTTCGACCTCTAGCCTTATGCCTGAGGTCACGCAAGTAATCATTGAACCAAGGTGACTGTGTGTTAGGGGTGAGTAGTTTTAATATAGGTGGAGCAATCATGTCAAGTGTAGTTTTGAGTGCTGAGTTTAAGCTATCCACAAGACTGTCTATTGATTGGGCATTTTCCAAATGTGAAGCTAAGATATCAGGTAGTTTATCTTTGAGTTCAGTTATATTTGAAGAGTTGACGTATCGCCGCAATGATGAATGAGGCTGTTGTTCCACTAAACATGGCAGCAAAACTGTGTAACAGAACACTGTAACAGAACAATACACAATAACTAAAATGATGACAAAAGTACAAACCAGACAATCAATACATCATAAAACTACTTCATGGTTAAAAAATCCTCATTTAAACCGCTAGGGGAAAGTGTAGTGAGAGTATAAATCCAAAAGTCTTCTCTTTTCAAAAGCAAACTGTTAACATCTCCACCACGATTATTAAGTTGTACATGCTCAATGCCCAAGTATCTGAGTGAACTCACATTATGATTTTTCACAGAAAAGTGCACAGCCACAGGACTTTTGTTATCATGATTACGAATTTTGGAAATTCTTGTTTTTAAAGACCTTGTGGTTTTTCCAATGTAGGCTAGTCCACACGGACATTTCAGCATATAAATAACATTGGATGTCCCTTGATTTTAAATATCTTACCTGTCCTGGGATGTTGAAAAGTTTCTGTCTGATATGTGAAGTTACACTGACTGCAATGACCACATCTATAGTTACCCTCCGGTATCTTGGGTAAAGAGCAAGAATCAGTTAGAGGCAGCAAATTGGAGCGTACCACATGCTATTCAAATTAAGTGGCCTCCTTTGTACAATCCTAGGTGGTGTTGAGAACGCTTTTAAATTCTTCAAATGTGGATCAGTTTCAATAATATGCCAATGTTTTTTTTTAAACTTTATCGAATTCCCTACTCAACGGTGAATATTGTATAATACAGTTCAAATTAGTGATCAAAGTTTTATTTCGTTTATAATGCAAACATTCAGTTTGAGTGATGGTATCAAATCTATTACGAGCTTCACTGATCCACAAAGGATTATATTCTCTCTGTTGGAACCGGTGTACAAGGTCATCCACTTGTACTGAATAATCAGAATCTAAACTGCAAATATGACATATACGATTAAATTGTGAAATAGGTACACTTCTCTTAAGGGACACTGGATGAAATGACTTGCCATGTAAAATAGAATTCCGATCGGTGCTTTTCCTATACAAGGTAGAGCTCAATCTCTTATCTTGTCTATAGACCAGAATATCTAAAAAAAAAAAATTTTGTGTGCATCATATGCTATAGTAAATTTCAAATGACAATTATCATTAATAAACATGAAATTCTAATTTCTAATTGTCTAGTTTGTACTTTTGCCATCATTTTGGTTATTGTGTATTGTTCTATACTCTATTTTATTAACATGTGCTCTGCATTAGTGTCTTTGTCTGTTTTCTTTTGTTTGATGTCTTTGTCGGCTTTGGCGTTTATTTATCTGATTGCTCTTATTAATTTGTGAGGATGTTTGAATCAGATAACAGGATCAGATGTTTTTAATTTGTTTGATTAGTCTTCAGCTGTGGGCAATCAACAATTATGTCAATATTTAGACAGGTGTGTGATATGGAACATGCTATCTGACGAAGGGCATCTGCCCGAAACGCTACATTTATTTTCTGTTAAATTAATTTTTTTTTTTTTTTTTTTTTGTTTGTCTGGGAGCGCTGGGGCTGTGCAGATCATTTGGTTTTTCTCTGTGATATGTTTTTGGTCCTGCACGCCTCTTTATATGCTTTGGGTGTCTCCATTGCATTAGCAAAACTGTGTAAACCTAATAAGTGAGTGATCAGAGATCACTGATTCAAGAGGCACAATGTCAATATTTGTGACAGCAATACCATGTGCGAGAACCAAATCCAGGGTATTTCCACTAATGTGCATCAAATCCTCAATGCATTGCTGGAATCCTAATACATCCATAATTTCCATAAATGATTGCATAGGGGATCAGAAGGCTTTGTAATATGAATGTTGAAGTCACCAACAATCAGAATGCTATCTGCACTAGTTGACAAGTTAGAGATGAACTCACCAAATTAATCTAAGATTTCAGAGTACAGGCCAGGGGGCCTATATATATAGTGACAACGTAATACGGCTGATTTTTATTCTTCTGACCTTAGCAATATGTGGCATTTTGGGCAGAGTGGAATATCAGATGTTCAAATGTATTATATTTGTGACCCCCAACAGCTAATAGACTAAACATAGATTTATAAATAAGAGCAACACCCCCTCCGTGCTTCACATCATGAGGGACGTGACTAAATGTGTATGTTGGTGGGCAGGCCTCATTTAAGGGGAGGACAGCTGTAGGTTTAAGCCAGGTTTCACATACCCCAATCATATGTAAGTGATGATCCATAATTCGATCATTAATCAGAAATAATTTTGAAGACAGTGATCTTATGTTAATGAAACCCAGACTAATGAGCTCAGTAGGGTTGACAGTTGGACTGTTTGGATTTAGCGGTGGTTCTAGAGTAGCATATATAAGATGCTTGAAAGTAGGTTTAGGTTTGAGACATCTCAAGTGGGTTGTAGGTAGCAGACACAAAATATTTGATATTGCTGGAACAGCCAGCTGGCAATCCTCAATTTCATTGTCATCCAATGTACAATAGTAATGGGTATTCAGTTTGCAAAGCATATCCCTCTGTGATTTTTATGGACACGTGTACGGAAACAGGCCACAGGCTCAACTGGACAAATTTCTCTCTCTGGTACATAAACTGCAGTATCACTATGGTGGATTTTCTGCACTAATTTCCCCACTAAGCTAATGGATTCCATGTCCACATTTGTCATAAGCCTTGCAGGGTCTCTAATCACCTGCTCTGTGGCCTTCTGTAAAGTTCTAATGTTACCCTCCTTCTTGAGCTCTATCTATGTTCCTAAAGATGGTGGTGCCTTCCCCAGTAGGGTGAAGGCCGTCCAGCATCAGCAAGCCACGGTGGCCCCAAAATGAAGGCCAGTTATCAATAAAATTAAAGTCTTGTTGCCTAAAAAATTGCACCAGCCACCTATTTAATGATGTCAGCCTGCTAAACGCCTCATAATTCCCTCGGGAGGGAAGAGGACCAGAGAGTACTGATTGATGCTGACACGTTTCTGGCAAGGTCACATGTCCTCTCTATGATCATTTTTGTGACTTCAGAGTGCTTTATTCTGACATTATTGGCGCCGACGTGAATAACTATGTGGCTGTATCTAGTGTCATGTTCCATTTTCTGTCTACCCTTCTGCAGCATCAACACCCTAAGATGAGAGGCAATGTCGGGAGCCCTGGCCCCAGGAATGCATTTAACGTCAGCCGGCATCTGTAAACTAACTTTGCGAGTGGCATATTTCTAGACTAATGCTAATGGGCACGCTAGCTGGCCCAACACTAACCTCATCGGGAGTGCCCGTAACATCTAACTGCACTAAGCTAAGAAGCTGTTCTAACTTACGGCCACGGCTCTCTAGAAGAGCCACCCAATCTGCCAGCATCACGCAGGAATGCGAAGTGTGACGTAGTGTATTTTGTACACCAGAAAATCCAAGAGTGTAGCCAAGCTAGTGCGAGCTAACCGCTAACGAAAATGCTAACCACTTCTAAAATTCACACAGGAGTAAAATAATGAGCTACAATTCACAGCAGTTACACTGAAAAACTAACAGTACTAACAGTAGTACTGTTACCAGTATTAGATTGGTAACAGTAGCAAAAGAAATGATTGCAGAAAAAAATTGTTTGGTGGGATATCTCAGGTAAGGTGTTTTATTTATTGATTTTTTTTTCTGTATTTGACTTCATATTAAAGGATTCATCGGGCAAGCGAGGTTAATAATTCATTCATGATATGGCTATTATATACATAAACATGCAAACTTACGGTATCGCTTGAATATGAAAAGTGCTGACGGTTTTGGGCTCACTTCACCTCCAAACTTGCTAACAGATGGTCCAGTCGTTAGCTGCTGAGCTTTCAATCTGTGTGTTTTTTTCTGAAGCTGTTTAGATATTTATGGAGTATGTTCATGTCTGACTTGTTTTTTCTAATCGTCTTTTTAGCTTTCTGGTTTGTAATGAATAGGGATGCACTGATGCTGATACCAGTATCGGGTATCAGTCCGATCCCGTATTCGTTTACTCATACTTGTAATCATAAAATGTTTCTGATACTTCATGACCCGATACCCCTTTACAGCAGCGTGATATCAACCTCTCAATGTGGGATTTTCACGCACATGCGCCATAATTTCCGGACTATAACCGCTACTTTTTTCATACATTTTGAACACTGCGGCTTTAACAATGATGCAGCTAATTTATGGATTTTTATAGGCTTTCATGTAATTTACTCATAAATCAAATACGTCCATCAATGCTGTCCATTAATTGGCTGAAAGCTGCTGTCCATCATGCGGAGTAAATTCAAACACACAGTAAATAAAAAGTCTTACCTGTTCATTTCAGTGAAATTCATCATCATACGAGCTTGAAGAAAAATAAACCACACAAAGCCTCCTGAGTTTGGAAAACATCTGAAAATACTTTAATTCCTCGTGTGGCAGAAAAAAGTGCCTCTGTGAGTTCAGCACTGCGCCAGTTCCTCTGTCAGAACTCCGATCAGAGTTTCAGAGGTGGAGATTGTCCATCAGTTTGGTGAGTTTCAGCCCTTGGTGTGGCTGTCCAGGCCGATGGCAGACCGGCTCAGTCCACCACAGGCGTGTAATCCATTTGCAGAATGTCCATGGGGTGTTCAGAACCTCTACTCACCTCTGCAAGCCGCAATTTGGGCAAGAAGTTAAAAGAGTTGCTGCTCCTCATCAACGGGCTCAGTTACCACAGACAAGGGACGAATCTGTCTGAAAGCGAGGGAAATTATTCCATGATCCGCAAAGAAAAAAATTAAATAATGTTAAAATTACTCTGTTTTGCCTTTGCGTGTTGCGAAGATGCCGCGCAACAGTGTGTGTGGGTGTGTGCACGCTCACGTCGTGCTCATCAACATTACATGTTCCACCGTTGAAAAAAAAATATGGTTTGTATTTGTGTATGTTACCGGTATATATTCAATTAAAAGTTAAAAAAATAGTGTGGAGAGTGAAAAACTGTTTTGCTCAGTGTCTCACATTGTCGATAAAAAAAAGAGCTGATAACATCAGAGAAGCTTCTTTTCATCAAAATGAATCTGTCCCTCACATTTTCAAAAAAAGGATTTTAGTCCTCACAGACATAAAGTTATTGATGGACAGTTTCAATTCTGTTCCTGGTGTGGTGTTGTATATTTTGTCTTATACAGTATAACGGCTGAGTGGATCCTTGTCATTTGATTGGTGCTTTGTATGTCACATGACATGGATTAATTCATCCCATTTGTGTTGCATTGCATTTAGAGTGCACCTTGGTTCCATTTAGAGTGCAAATTTGGTTCCATACATTTGGTACCATTGCACTCTGCACACACACACGCACATCCTTGTGCACACGTGCACACGTGCATGCACCCACACAACATGCACACGCACACACAAAAGGTGCGTTTACACATAAGCAAGACACGTTATGAATGTCATTTTTCTGTCATTCGTGACACATTCCTGACATTCTTAATGTGACTTAACGCATCTGAATAGGTTTCTTAATAGTGCGTGTTGGTGCGTGATATTCTTGATACTCGTGGAGCATGTTTTTGCCTGTCAAAAAATCTTCCACGAATGTCACACACCACCCTCATTTCATCTCACGTCGTGGAGGTCGCAACTGAGCGTATTGATCTGTCTTGATGAGTAGTGATCCTTAATAGAACGTGACAATGTTCGTAGTGGTTCCTGTGATGGTTTTTGGAGCCCACACTGTCACGCGTTATTATGAAGTGACAAGGAAACTGTCAAGTTTTGACACGACTTGTAATGCGGCGTCACATTTCACTGCGCGCCACGACGAGTCAGTTTTCTGTCATGTGCGCACAATTAAACTCGGCTCCAAATGTCGTTCCACAGTTCCTGCTGAAGCTCCTCAGGACGCTCCTGCAGGTGTTCCACCTGCTGTTGTAACTGATGAGTGGGAGAACGAGTCTGAGCAGCCAGAGGAGCGAGAGGAGACTCGTGCAGCCAGACATCTCTGCACCTCCTCCAGTCCAGTGGAGGAAGAAGCGCGCGCACAATTAAACCCTGCTGCACCGCAATCAGTTTGATTGCTGACACCAAGTCAGCTAAAAGTCTAATTTCAGTGCTCTTCCGTGTGCTCCTACAGGTGTTCCACCTGCTGCATGTGCCTGATGCCACATGAAGCCACACAACTGGCTCTGTCCTCCTCCTCCTCTCTGCGCTACTCCATGGCACAGACCCCAACTACGCATGCAGTCACAAAGTTCTTCTGAAAAACTGGAGCGATCTGAATTCGGATGGATGAATATGGGTGTGTGTGGAGACAATTCACAACGTGACAGAACTGTTACGTGCAATAGCGCGCAATAGCGCGCAACAACGCGGAACACTATTCTTGACCGTGCGTAATGGTTCCTGATAATTCTCCAGCAACACGTGCCATTAATCGTAACATGTGGTAACAGGTTGCAGCAGTTCCTGAGGACACCTGACGCCTCTGCCCCGAATAATCACATTTGTGATCAGCGGCCAAGAATGTGCACTTCGTGGCATTCGTGACTTGTCGTCGTTATGTGAAAACGTAGCAAAAACGAATCCACTGTGCTGTCTGGAGGCTGGTAGCAGGAAGAAAGAAAAACTGGACTAATTTCTGAAGTGATTTTTTTTTTTTTTTTTTGCACTGAGGACGTACAGTCTTTTTTGGTAATACACGCATGCACAAGCGCCGACCAGGTTGCGTGTGTGTGTGTGTGTGTGTGTGTGTGCGCACGGGGGACAATGCGCAAGGTGGGGTACACCCAGGACAGGACACCAGTCTGTCACAGGGCCACAAACAGACAAACAAAGACATTCACACCCACTCGCACACCTACGGGCAATTTAAATATTCCAGTCCACCTAACCCACATGTGTTTGGATGTGGGAGGAAACCCGAGCACCCGGAGGAAACATGGGAAGAACATGCAAACTCCACACAGAAAGGCCACAGGCGGGAATTGAACCCATGACCTTCTTGCTGTGAGGCAACAGTGCTAACCACTAAGCCACTGTGCTGCCCGGACAACGGCTCTCCCGAGACATAATTTGATTGAGCTAACTGATGCTGCTTGTAAGACACACACACACACACACACACACACACACACACACACACACACACACACACACACACACACACACACACACACACACACACACACACACACACACACACACACAAATCCACTGTGCTGTCTGCTGTCAGGAAGAAAGAAAGAAAAGCTGGGCTCATTTTTGACGTGATTTTTTTCTTGCTGCACTGAGGACATACACAGTCGACTGAGCTGGTTGCGTGTGTGTGCGTGCACGGGAGACAACGACACCATGATCTGATTGAGCTAACTGACGCTGCTACACACACACACACACACACACACACACACACACACACACACACACACACACACACACACACACACACACACACACACATCAAATATTTGTACCATTGAACTCATAAACATTCATTATTTGTATAATGCTGAAGTTCACAGGTTCCATTTCAGTGAGATGTCTGGCAGTGTCATGTTTGTTAAGAAACACACGGTTAATGTTAAAGGACAATTTGTAGTAGTTAAAAAGTGAAGTTACATGATTTAAGTGAAATGTTTGAAAATAAAACAAAGTTAATATTGGTAGCAGTTACAGTCAAAAAGTAAGGAACAACTGATGAATAAAACATGATTTCAAAGTCATCATAAAAGTGTAATGGTATCATTTTGTATTTGTATCAGTACTCTATATCGACAAGTACCAAAATGTATGTACTCGTACTTGTACTCAGTCTAGAAAAAAGTGGTATCGGTACATCCCTTGTAACAAATGTGATACGTGATCTGGACTGATTGTCATGGTAACGGTTTGATATGGGAAAATATCAGACCGGAAATCACCCACTCAGAGCGCGCGTAGCTTCATAGCCATATTGTTGTGAAAGTGTAGTGACACGGACCCACAACAGGGGGCGCAAATGAACGGTCAATAGATGAGCCAAAAAGTAACAATTTAATGTTGTGAAGGTGCACAACAAATATACAGACAATCTCAGTATCTGATAACAGTCAATCCACAAAGGTGACGTGTGGGCAGGCTCGAGGATAGAAGACGTCTGTCCTGAGAAGAGCCGGAACCACACGATTTCCGCCGCCACCGAACCTGGTGAATACTGGAGCCGCCAAGTCCCGAATTCCCAGGTGATCACCGTCCCCGACTGTCGGATCTGGTACTGCTGGCGAAGAGCAAAGACAGTCAAGTGTGGGTGTGTGTACACCCAGTAACAACAACGGTGGGAATGCCACCTCCACCTCTAACACACACTCGTGCAGCTCCTGTTTAACCACTTATCTGGTTGGGGTGTGAGGTGAAGCCGTCGCTAATCACACCAAACACCAATCCAGCAGATAAGAAAACACCACAGGAAAACGGCTGCAAAAAGTGCTCAGATTATTTCTTAATGTAAGTCAGCAGAGAAGTTACCTCCATAGAAGTACGATATCTCGGCGATGAGGTGGAGATGACGTCTGGGTTTTATGGAGTGAGATGATGAAGAATGAGTGACAGCTGTCAGGAAATAATGAGTGACAGCTGTCACTCCCGGCTGTGTCCGTGGCGGCAGCGCCCTCTCGTGCCTGAAGCCCGCACTTCAGGCAGGGCGCCCTCTGGTGGTGGGCCAGCAGTACCTCCTCTTCTGGCGGCCCACACAACACATATAATAATATGATTCATTTGGACTTCATTGTGAAATAAGTTTTATCAAATCAATCACAGATATTTTATTGATCAATATGACCTTTTGATAAATCCTCAAGCTACCTTGGCAATGGAGTTAAGATTAGATTGATAGAACTTTATTAATCCCTTGGGAAGACTCCTTCAGGAAATTGAGGTTTCAGCAGCATTGTATAGCAGCACACAGGGTAAGAAGCACACAGAGTACGCAGTCAATTTTGCAGCATAAAATTACTCTGTTGGGATAACATTTGGTCCCAGTCCAAATAGAGTTAAATATACTCTATCACAGTGCTAAATCAACTCTTATTGGAGAAGAAACACTTGATTTGACAAGATGATAGAGGTGATTTCACTATATGTCATGACTGGGGTTTGTATGTAGTGTCTTTTTGTTTTTCTTTATTTTGTTGCTGCCATTTTTTGTCACTATTATGTTTGGTGGAGGGATCTTTCTGCTCTGTTGTCTTCTGCTTAATGTTGGGCATTACCCTGTGATTCTCCCTCCAGCTTGCCACACCCCTTTCCAGATCCTTTCACACACACTAGAGGTGGGCGATACTGGGAATTTTGGTATTGATCCGATACCAAGTAAGTACAGGCCCAGTATCGCTGATATCGATACCGATACTTTTTCATATTTAAGCTTCATAGGATCCAAAAGACCTAGGATAGAATTTCACCAAACATTGTACGTGACAACAAAATACTTTATTATCACAATCAACATTTTTGTTTAAAAAATATCACTCAACACAACTTAAAACAAAATCTCCTGAGGTAGAGGGCTGACAAACCACAATACAAGGGTGTGCTGCTCCATGTTGTGTGACACAGTGCAGCGCTGCTGTTATAGACAGAGAGTTGACTTTGATGAATTTACGTGCACAGCAGTCAGTGCGTGCAGGAGAGAAAAAAAGCATGAGTATCGATCTTTTTACACGAGGATTGTTCAATATCAATACCAGCGTTGGTATCGATATTATTTTTATTAGGATCGATCCGCCCACCTCTAACACACACCTGTCCTGCGTTTCCTGCAAATCACTCCTTCTATTTTAGTCACACCTGTCACCCTGTCTGGTTGCGAGATTGTTGATCCTTTAGCCACTTTTGAGCACTTATTCTTCTGAGCATTTTTTGTCCACCCATGTTTTTGACCCGCCTGGCTGTTTTTGACGTTGTCTCTGGCTGATGCTTCAGATCTTGCTGCTTATCTTGGTCTGCCTACCTATGTACCAAACCCTGCCTGAACTTTCATTCAACCCTGGTTTACTGACATCTGAATCCTGCATTTGTGTCCAGCCACGCCGTTTCAGTAAGCCTGACACTATAATAGAGTGTATTTTACTCTATTTAGATTGGGACCAAATGTTATCCCAGCAGAGTATATTTTACTGAGCAAAATTTACTGTGTAGCAAAAGTGAAAGTAAAAAAAATATAAATACACAATATAAAAAACCAGACATACAGATCGCTACTGATTTACTGGCTACTACTGTTCCTCTCCTTCCCGTCCTCTGTCTTGCTGTTACTCCTCCTCCCCCTGAGTGAGGAGTTGTAAAGTCTGATGGCCTGAGGGACAAAGGAGTTTTTCAGTCTGTTGGTCCTGTACTTGGGAACGAGCAGTCTGTGGGTGAAGAGGCTCCTCTGGTTGCTGATGACGGTGTGCAGAGGGTGACTGACATTGTCCATAATGTCCAGCAGTTTGTCCACTGTTCTCTGCCATGTCACCAGAGAGTCCAGCTTCATGCCAACCACAGAGTCAGCCCGCCTGATTAGCTAATGTGGTGGATGTGTATTTTGGACCTTGACCTTTGACCAATCTGTTCCAAACCTTAATCATCCGGAGACATTAACCCAAGTAATTCTTCCCCCCCTTCCCTACACACAATTACAATACCCTGTCCAGCAAGCAGGATAAAAAACATATCAAATCCAATTTTTGCATGACGGTGTCACTCAGAAAAGAAGCGCTGTCACACATGCATGCAGAAACACAAACCAACAAAGTGGTTTTAATGTAAAGATGGAGTTTGTGCGAAGGAACAGATGGCGTTTCAGTGCAGACAGACTGTTCTCACCTTCCTCCCATCATTTGTTTGCCTGTAAAATCACAGCTCTGTATGTGCACCACGGGCTGCAATTGAACAAATGCTGCAGCTTTACAAAGCAGGTTTGTTGGTGAAAGCTCCCACAGATGCTGGCTTCAGTTTGTGTGAACGGTTTGGTGCATTAAAAACACTTGAGGACGTCATATTTCAAGAGTGTCTCAGAAGATCAATTATGTCATGAATAAACAATGAAAGATGAACAACTGCAGGGAGAAGCCAATCTGAATTTCTGATGCACTTAACGATTACATCAGTCTAACAGTGCTGTGGCCACAGAGTGCTGCTGCATCACACCACCAGCGTTGTCACAACTAACCCAATAAATCATCAGGAAATCCACACACAGGTTCGATAAGCCTAATTTTCTTCTTTGTGCTGTGGAGCATCATCATAAATTGCAGTGTGATTTGGATCATTTTCTAAATTGTGGCATGCAGAATCCCCCCCCCCCCCCCCAAAAAAAAAAAACCCAAAACAAAAAACAAAACAAAAAACAAAACAAAACAAAAAACACACACTTATTGGCAACTAAATGTGTTGCACAATCTTTGTCTAACTGAAAACACAATGATTATCCACCAAGACAGAATAATCACTGACGCTTGAATTGGGATTAAAAACAATTTATTGGAATATCAATCACATAGCCCAAATACATAAATCACTTGAAAGGAAAGTTCATTTTTTTTACAGTCCTTCTCAGTGTACAGTGCATCATGAAAGTATTCACAGCACTTCACTTTTTGTTCTGTTACAGCCTTATTCCAAAAAGGATGAAATTCATTTCAAAATTCAACACACAATACCCCATAATGACAGAGTGAAACAAGAGCAATCAAAGATTTCTGCCAATCCAGAGCTGAATCACCTCCAAAATTCAATGGAGGCGTCCATGCCTTAATATCTACCTGTGGTGGAAATTTGGTGAGAATCTGTGAAGTTTTTTTTTTTTGTTATGTAATCCTTCAAAGCCTATATAAAGTGAAATCGTGATCCAGAATCTGGAGTTTTCCATGATCTAATATCTATCTGTGGTGAAAAGTTAATCAAAATCTGTGCAGTAGTTTTGACATAATCTGGCTAATAAACAGACAGACAGACAAATAAATAAATGCCGATGATTTTATTACATCCTTGGCGAACATAAAAATTTTTTTTAAACTTTTTTGTAAATTAATTAAAAATAAAGTAATAAAATACTTAAAGCAGGGGTTGCCAAGTTTGGTCCTTGAGAGCCACCTTCCTTGTCTCCCTGCTCCAACACACCTGAATCCAATGAAAGACTCGTTAGCAGACTTTTAATGAGCCTTTCATTGGATTCAGGTATGTTGGAGCAGGGAGACAACTAAGAGTGTCAGGAAGGTGGCTCTCGAGGACCGAACTTGGCCACCCCTGACTTAAAGTGTAGACATGGCTTTGTGTATTTGAGGGGGACACATTTACCACTGTCAAGTTTCCAACCGTTGTTTAGTGGCGATGGGACCAGCTCTTTCTTGTGAAAGTGAAGAAAACGATGAGACTGGTGAACTCTCTGCACTTTCAGGTTGTGAGAGTCTCTGTCAGGAAGAATTCTTGATGTTGATTTCTTTTTGAGATTCTTCCACTTCCACTTCACTTCCATTCTTCTTCCACAGTCTACCCAAATACCTTCTGGGATCCTTTCAGGATGTGGTTGATGATGACACGTCAGATGAAAGTGATGGAGACAATTATTAGTGACACAGAAGATGTTTGACTATTTTGTAATCATGGTCTTACCTGACTCTTGGAGGACTCTCAGTCTGACTTATTGAAATGATGGTGTTATCTTGTTTGTTACTATGGAGTTGATTACATTTTTATCTAGTTTCTTGAAGGTAATTACAATTTATGAAATAGGAACATGGTGTTACACAATTGTATCTGCTCTTTCAGTATGAATAGTCACCTCATGTTTATTGATACTGTATATGGCAGACAGTTCACACCCTTTAACTATATGCATTATCTTGGATCATCTTGGATTTCTCCCTCCGGTGTTACATATAGATTATCTCTTCAGGCAGAAATGAATTCCTTGACCCTTAAAACATATATTCAGACACCAAAATGAATATTCTAGGTCAGTTGAAAGTGGAGATAAAGGCACAACATAGATTTTTGCAGCCATTTTTAATTTCGCCCCCTGGTGGAGTTAGCCCGTACTTTTGAGAAGGGTACCCTGGCTAAATTTTTTTTATTTTGGGCCAATTTCCAATAATCTGCACTAAAAAATTGCTCCCAGAAAATTGGTCATGAACTCAATAGGGGGGTCCTCCACTAGATAGGCTCCAGCCCCCATGACTGTTAATTGGCGTAAGAAGTTGAGTGAGTGACTGAGTGAGCATTTAAATACGGGATTCATAATATGATATTGCCAATATGATCAATATTTGCACTGTCTGGAAACGACTGTGGAAACAATCAAGTGATCAGACGTCAAGACCTACATTTGACAGCAATGTCAGATCACATGGGGGCTTCCCCCCAATGTTTGTGAGGGGTGATGTGAAGGACACGGTGACTGCCAATCTGAGTAAAGAAAGGCAGCGTGATGTCAGCTGGCTGCTCGCTCAAACAAATAAACCAAAAATGCTCTAAATCAGATTATTTCTGTATAAATCCAATATGTTTCTCATTTATTTTGTAAAAGTTAGAGAGAAATAAATGAAATTCTCCCAGGTCAATTTGTTCTCTTCATTAAAATGAGCTGTAATTTGGAGACATGTCCTTTAAAATAAATAAAATTTATTTTTGATACTTTATAACTGTTTTTTTTAAACTTTTTATTAAAATATTTTTTGTTTATATTGTGTGTATATCTGGGTTTGATGTTAGTTGTTTTATCATTTAAATTTTTATTGTGCAAAGTTTTTTAAACTGATGTTTGATGTCAAATTGGTATTAAAGCACTTTGTATATTATCCTATAATATTCTCATTGTTCTTTGTGAAAGTGCTATATAAATGACGTTATTATTAAGTCTGAGCACACCATCGCAATCAGTTGTTTTCACAATAAATGCATACAGCAACAGCAATAGTAATTAAAAATCAACATTATTTTCATTAATAATCTCTGCTAATTACTAAAGGTCAGGTCAGGCCAGGTCAAGTAGCAAGATCTTGTGCTGTCCCTTTCTACATCCAGTTGCAACTGCTCGTGCCATCCGACGATTGGTGGGTCCACCAGTGGTACGACCTTATGATCCGTAATGCCACTTGCCATGATCTCTCGCAACTTGTGGCCTGATTGTTTGTTTCAGTAACTGGAATCATTTTGTTGCACCTCAGGGCTATTTTGGAATTTGTAATAATAAAAGCGTAGTCAATCTGCCAGCGTGCTGTTCACATTATAAACACATACTGAAATATGCAGTGTGTATGCATGCAGGTGTGCGTCAGGCACACTTTAACACAATGCTGATTTGTAGGACGAGGCATTGAAGAATGTTTTTTCCTTTTTCCTCTGGCTATGTTCAGTAACACGGACAGTGATAGTCATATTTCATTCATACATACTCATACATACCACAGACAAATCTGTGGAAACTGGACATGCTACTGGGTCACTCGTGTGATGAAATAGTTGTGCATGTTGGTGTGACCATGGCTAAAATATCTGTTTGATTGACAAAGTCATTCCAGCAGTACCCAAGGATCCTCTGAAGAGACCTAGTACCAAAGGCATCAATCGTCATCTGGGATCACTGGCTAGAATCAAAGTCTCACAACCATACAGTAAAACAGGAAGCACCATAACTCTAAAGACTTGGACAGTCTTTCTCCTGCAAAGATAACAGGATCACCGATTCCAGTAACTGAGCAAATCAGATCCAATTTACTAAAATAGAAGGCAAAATTCTGGTTCCCTACTATTATTGTCAACTACACCCAAGTAGTGCTGTGCAGCCGCTGTGCTCGGTGTACGCTTGATCCTGTCAGATTTCAGAAGTTAAAGGTGTCGTCACACTGTGACAGATGGAAATAATTTGTCTGGTGGCAAAATTGTCTAATCTGTTGGCCTCAGGTGGATTTGAGACTCTGATGGAATAAGACGTCCCCTTGGCCTTTTCCAGTTGCAGGTCACACTGTTGCAACCTGCTTGATCGGTGTAACTTGCTTTTAAACTTGCTTTCAAATCAAAATGCCGTGCATATTCATTATGGTTTGAACATTTCAGAAATTCTTTAATTTCAGGCAACAATTCAGAAAAGCATTCCCGAAATTTACCTCCCCCGAGCCACCTAATGTCTGTGTGTTCTACACGTCTCCTCCAGCTGCACACGGAATAAATGCATCCTCAGAGTCCTGGTCTGAGCAGACCTTTCATCACTTCATATTTATAGACCACTGTGCTGCTGACTTTTCAGGCATGTGTTGAGCTGGGATGTTATACCGTTATAGCATTGTAGCTCTTGTGAATCGTCTTGAAATGCCGTTCCAAATTCCAAATTATGGATTTGTATTTTTGTTGAGCGCAGTAGGTATGGGCACCATTGCCAACTGGTGTTGGTGTTTTTCCCTTGATTTCATATCATGAAGCAGATGAGAGTCGATGACTCACTCCTCTTAGATAGGGTGCCAGTAAATTACAGTGTATTTCACCAGCCAAGCAAGGTATCCATTTACAACTGGGTGAACAATGCAGATGATGTATCTTGCCCAAAGATACAGACCAGTAGCATGACCAGGAATCAAACCCAGGTAAACATACTATTAACATGCACCTCACTCTTTCACTTACAGTATACACACACTCCTACTCCCTCAACAGCCTAGAAGGTTATCCACTTCTCCTCCAACAGAGCTTAATTCTTGTCAAAAAATAAGCAGGAACCAAAGTCTGATGCAAAAATGGTTTAATGCATCAAAAAGCAGTCGACAACTTCAAACCTGTGAGGCAAATCCCAGGAAAGCACCGAGACTTCAGTTCAGCTTTCATCTTATATCCTCTCAGGAAAACACACCTTTTTTCAGGATCCACCCTGGGTTTGTTTTTTTATTCTAATCATTCTAAAAATAGCCCAAAAATAATAGTGTCATCCCAGGGCCAGGAGAGTTTTCTGGACTTTCCCCAGTGTCCAGCTGGGACGTTCCAGACAGCTTTTCTCTGAGGGCCTCTAGGTTTTTCTGTGGTTCAACACCAATATTTCCAGAGTATTCTCTGCATTATTTTTTAGTCAAAGTGTCTTTATTTGTCTCCCAAAGGAGAAATTTGCCTTGGACAGAGGGGTCTGCAATACAACAACACATCCGGTACATAGCACCCATACATCAAAAACAACAACATAGTAAATCAACGTTAAAATATAAATACACAACATTAACATCTTTGTGCAAATTCCGCAATACATAACCTTATGCTATCTTCCCTGAGCTATCTGCTGTTTTATGAGCTTCACTGACAATGGAATACAATAGTGTTCAGAATAATAGTAGTGTTATGTGACTAAAAAGATTAATGCAGGTTTTGAGTATATTTCTTATTGTTACATGGGAAACAAGGTACCAGTAGATTCAGTAGATTCTCAAAAATCCAACAAGACCAAGCATTCATGATATGCACACTCTTAAGGCTATGAAATTGGGTTATTAGTAAAAAAAAAAAAAAAAAAAAAAAAAGTAGAAAAGGGGGTGTTCACAATAATAGTAGTGTGGCATTCAGTCAGTGAGTTTGTCAGTTTTGTGGAATAAATAGGTGTGAATCAGGTGTCCCCTACCGCGTGCTAGGTAATCGGGAGAGTCGGGAGTTTTCCAACCTGGGGCAGTTGTGAGGGGGTGTTAATATATGCATACATATATGACCACCACTAACTGTTAGGCTACACAGCAAGACACTTGGGCTGCTGTATCTCAAAGAGAAGCCATTAAGTGTTATAAATGTTTTACAATCAAGAAAATTCACAAGAAAATAACTTAAGACTGCTTCTTTTGCAACGCTGTTATCTTTTCCAAAGCCTAAGGTAGGGACATACCATTACACGTTTAACACCCCTATGCATTCATTACAGTTAGTTCAGTCCAATCAAGCCCTGTGCGCCCAGATGGGACTTGCACTACTAGCAAGTATAGGAGGAGTGGCCCGTGAATGAAAAGATGGACAAAAAAAAAAGCCAGGTGTTGCTGAAAAAGCTAGATTAAGAAAAAGAAAAGCTTTGGAGGAAGATGCTGCCAAGTGTGCAAAGCTCACAGATATTTTTTCAAGAAGACAGAGCGAAGAGGGAAATGGTAAATAGGGCCGGACATAACAGGCTACATGCCTGTTGATGCCCGGATGTCAGCCGTATCAACATTTGTAGTGCAGTGCTGCTTCCACCTCTTCCAGCTACTTACAGACTTCACTGACTTAAGATGGGCACACACTGTACGATATTTTCAATCGTTGTACTTCAGCTCCAGCTCAAACTGTGCGACAAAACCGCAGGGTTTAAAAGTTCAGAGCGCACGATTCATGTTCCCACACTGTACACCAGCCTTAGGTGGTGTACTGGTGAGTTAACAATACCATTCTTGTTTTAACTAAGGCTGGGCTTACACTGTGCGAGTTTTGGCCCTTTTTCAGCCGATTTTTCACTCGTGCGAGAATTTTTTGGATCGCGCCGAGTTTCAGCTTAATCGTGCGTCCTGCATCGTGCAGTCTACATGGAGTAACGAGCTGCATTTAACATCTCACGACCACCTCCCGATGGGGAACCATATGGTCGGATAAAAATGAAACCTGTTTGATATTTTGGTCGGCCATCGTGACTCGTGAGGGTTCCGCGCAGAAGCAGCGCTACAAGCGTCTAAGTGCTGATTACCTCACGCACTGTGCATGTGAAAACACCAGAGAGAGCAAACAGTGATCTCATGTAAAGTCTTGTGTTTTTTTTTTTTTATTGCGTTCCCTCGCAATAACCTAATATCATATTAAAGTTCATGCCTGTCAGCGCGCACAGTGAGTGGAATCAGGTGGGCGGAGACTGAACGTTTATGTGCGCACGCGCACACACAGAAGACAACAACAGTATTTACGACAAATGAGCACAGCTGTATGACTCCGTATGAAATATAGTTTATTTATACAACAATGTAAGTAGCAACACCTGTTATGAATGTTTATGTTTTCTTTTTTACCGTCCTCTCGTGAATCATGTTGCTGTCTGCTGTGTGTGCGCGCGCACATATGCGCTTAGTCTCCCCCACCTGATTTCACTCACTGCGCGCGCTGATAGGCATGAAATAATAAAAAAAAAAAAGAAAAAAAGAAAAAAGCTTCTGTTACGTTTTGCTTTTGGAAACACCAGTCCGACGTGTGGTTTTTGAACGTACAATGTGAGTAGTCAGATCGCATCAGCGCATCGGCCGTACAGTGTGAGAACATGAATCGTGTGCTCTGAACTTTTAAACCAGTTTGAGCTGGAGCCAAGTACAATGATTGAAAATATCGTACAGTGTACGTCCAGCTTAACTAACTTTTACTTTCTATTATAAGCCACCCAATTTTCACAGTCAGTCAGCACATAAATGCCACAGCAGAACTCTTATTATCCCTATGCGCTGGCGGTTTGTGGGCCAATTGGATATGAAACTCCCGGCCTGAAAAATGTTCCCAGCACGCCCCTGGGTGTCCCCTATTTAAGGATGAAGCCAGCACCTGTTGAACATGCTTTTCTCTTTGAAAGCCTGAGGAAAATGGGACGTTCAAGACATTGTTCAGAAGAACAGTGTAGTTTGATTAAAAAGTTGATTGGAGAGGGGAAAACGTATACACAGGTGCAAAAAAATTATAGGCTGTTCATCTACAATGATCTCCAGTGCTTTAAAATGGACAAAAAACCAGAGATGCATGGAAGAAGATGGAAAACAACCATCAAAATGGATAGAAGAATAACCAGAATGGCAAAGGCTCACCCATTGATCAGCTCCAGGATGATCAAAGACAGTCTGGAGTTACCTGTAACTGCTGTGACAGTTAGAAGATGACTGTGTGAAGCTAATTTATTTGCAAAAATCCCCGCAAAGTCCCTCTGTTAAATAAAAGACATGTGCAGAAGAGGTTACAATTTGCCAAAGAACACATCAACTGGCCTAAAGAGAAATGGAGGAATATTTTGTGGACTGATGAGAGTATAATTGTTCTTTTTGGGTCCAAGGGCCGCAGACAGTTTGTGAGACGACCCCCAAACTCTGAATTCAAGCCACAGTTCACAGTGAAGACAGTGAAGCATGGTGGTGCAAGCATCATGATATGGGCATGTTTCTCCTGCTATGGTGTTGGGCCTATATATCACATACCAGGTATCATGGGTCAGTTTGGATATGTCAAAATACTTGAAGAGGTCATGTTGCCTTATGCTGAAGAGGACATGCCCTTGAAATGGGTGTTTCAACAAGACAATGATCCCAAGCACACTAGTAAACAAGCAAAATCTTGGTTCCAAACCAACAAAATTAATGCCTCGCAGATGTGAAGAAATCATGAAAAACTTATCCAACTAAATACTAGTTTAGTGATTCACAGGATTGCTAAAAAAGCAGTTTGAACATAATAGTTTTGAGTTTGTAGCGTCAACAGCAGATGCTACTATTATTGCGAACACCCCCTTTTCTACTTGTTTTTACTAATAGCCCAATTTCATAGCCTTAAGAGTGTGCATATCATGAATGCTTGGTCTTGTTGGATTTGTGAGAATCTACTGAATCTACTGGTACTTTGTTTCCCATGTAACAATAAGATATACTCAAAACCTGGATTAATCTTTTTAGTCACATAGCACTACTATTATTTTGAACACTACTGTAAATGAATGTTTATCAAATCAAATCAAATCAATTTTATTTATATAGCGCCAAATCACAACAAACAGTTGCCCCAAGGTGCTTTATATTGTAAGGCAAGGCCATACAATAATTACAGAAAAACCCCAGTGGTCAAAACGACCCCCTGTGAGCAAGCACTTGGCAACAGTGGGAAGGAAAACTCCCTTTTAACAGGAAGAAACCTCCAGCAGAACCAGGCTCAGGGAGGGACAGTCTTCTGCTGGGACTGGTTGGGGCTGAGCGAGAGAACCAGGAAAAAGACATGCTGTGGAAGGGAGCAGAGATCAATCACTAATGATTAAATGCAGAGTGGTGCATACAGAGCAAAAAGAGAAAGAAACACTCAGTGCATCATGGGAACCTCCCAGCAGTCTAAGTCTATAGCAGCATAACTAAGGGATGGTTCAGGGTCACCTGATCCAGCCCTAACTATAAGCTTTAGCAAAAAGGAAAGTTTTAAGCCTAATCTTAAAAGTAGAGTGGGTGTCTGTCTCCCTGATCTGAATTGGGAGCTGGTTCCACAGGAGAGGACCCTGAAAGCTGAAGGCTCTGCCTCCCATTCTACTCTTACAAACCCTAGGAACTACAAGTAAGCCTGCAGTCTGAGAGCGAAGTGCTCTATTGGGTGATATGGTACTATGAGGTCCCTAAGATAAGATGGGACCTGATTATTCAAAACCTTATAAGTAAGAAGAAGAATTTTAAATTCTATTCTAGAATGAACAGGAAGCCAATGAAGAGAGGCCAATATGGGTGAGATATGCTCTCTACTTCTAGTCCCCGTCAGTACTCTAGCTGCAGCATTTTGAATTAACTGAAGGCTTTTCAGGGAACTTTTAGGACAACCTGATAATAATGAATTACAATAGTCCAGCCTAGAGGAAATAAATGCATGAATTAGTTTTTCAGCATCACTCTGAGACAAGACCTTTCTAATTTTAGAGATATTGCGCAAATGCAAAAAAGCAGTCCTACATATTTGTTTAATATGCGCATTGAATGACATATCCTGATCAAAAATGACTCCAAGATTTCTCACAGTATTACTAGAGGTCAGGGTAATGCCATCCACAGTAAGGATCTGGTTAGACACCATGTTTCTAAGATTTGTGGGGCCAAGTACAATAATTTCAGTTTTATCTGAGTTTAAAAGCAGGAAATTAGAGGTCATCCATGTCTTTATGTCTGTAATATCGATTATATTTACAAAGAGGAACCCTGTACCTCCTTCCTGAGTTAAGTCAAATATATTCAGAGTGCAGTACATGAGACGCATCTGATAAAATATTGTCTGCACATCTGAGACTTGCCTGTTCAAACAGCTCTTGGGGAGTTACAGGTACCACCATACCCATGATTTTGCCAGCTATCTTAATCAGATTTAATTTTTGAGTTTTTGATTTAACCGTTAAATTACAAAACCTCCTATTAATACCATACCATAACACAGACTCAATCGTTGCTCTGTCAACGATTGAGTCGACAAAGAAAGTGCATGACACTTGCATGTGCCAGCTTAAGTTGTTATCGATGTAAACCCCTATATATTTATACGAATCCACCTGTTCAATTTTACGTCCATGTATGGTGACCACACTACGGCCTCCAACAGCCCGAGGGTCCCCCAACATCTCCACTGTTTTATTAGTATTAATCTGCAATTGATGGACATCACACCAGTTCACAAACCTGTCCACTCCAGATTTATGACAACTTGAATTGGTACTAGTGTTTAGCAGACTGACTATTACAGTGTCATCTGAAAATTTAACAACATGCTGGTTTGGCTGAAAGCTGACGCAGTCATTGGTATACAGTGTAAATAAAAAAGGTGAACTAGCACAGCCCTGAGGGGCACCAGTGCTGCTTAATGCAATAACAGAGCAGACAGAATTGACCTTCACCTGCTGTGACCTGTTTGTCAGAAAAGAGTGACAACACTTAATTAAGAAAGAGTTCACATTCAGCTGAATCATTTTTTTAAGAAGTTATACAGTTAAAAGCAGAACTAAAATCAATAAAAACTCAATAAAAGAAATTATATTTACATTTAAATAATACTGTGAATATTGTAAAAGCATTAAAAAAATCAAAATATGAGGTCTATTAGAAAAGTAACCGACCTTTGGCCGGGGAAAAAAAAAACTGGCTTACCTGGAGGGTTGGAAACCTAATCACCCTCGAAGTACACTCCTTGGGACTCCACACACTTCTCCCAGCGGTGTTGCCACTGTTGGAAGCATTCCAAAAAAGCCTCTTTCGGGATGGAGCGCAGCTTCGCCGTCGTTGCAGCCATGATGTCCTCCCTTGTCTCAAAACGCGTTCCTTTTAATGGTGTTTTAATTTTTGGGAACAGCCAGAAGTCGTAAGGGGCCATGTCAGTAGAGTATGGAGCCTGTGGAACCACAGGAGTTTGGTTTTGAGACAAAAAAGTCAGAATCCAGTTAGAGGAATGAGCTAGAGCATTGTCGTGGTGGAGGCGCCAATTTCCTGTGGCCCACAACTCCGGTCTCTTGCGCCGTACAGCATTACGGAGGCAACGGAGGACATCCCTGTAATACTCCTTCGTTACTCTTTGACCCTGTGGTGCGTACTCGTGGTGTACCACACCCCAGGAGTAAAAAAAAACAGTCAGCATTACCTTAACATTGCTGCGCACTTGGCGCATCTTCTTCGGTTGTGGCGACGTGGAATGCTTCCACTGTGACGACTGGAATTTGGTTTCCGGGTCGTACCCGTACACCCAGGACTCATCGCCGGTGATAATAGTGTCCATAAAGCTGGGATCAGTGTGAATGGAGTCCAGCATGTCCTGTGAGACTTCAACACGGAGGTGCTTTTGGTCCGCCATCAACAACCTCGGCACGAACTTCGCAGCCACTCGCTTCATGCCCAAATCTTCTGTAACAATGGAATGTGCCGAAAAAGTACTAATGTCCACTTCGTCCACAATTTCTTGGATGGTCACTCGACGGTCCCGCATCACCACAGCGTTCACTTTGGAAATGATCTCATCATTTTGGCACGTCGATGGTCGGCCGGAGCGTGGCTCACTCTCCACCGTTACGCGTCCGTCTTTAAACCGGTTGTACCACTCCTTAATTTATGTGGCGCCCATAGCTTCATCCCCGAAAACCGTTTTTATTTTTTGAATGGTTTCAACTTGGCTGTCGCCAAGTTTCTGGCAAAATTTGATGCAATAGCCTTGCTCCAATCGTTCAGCCATTTTCCTTGCAAGAAGAATCCGCAGAGCGCACAGAACCACTCCTCACTCAAAGGCTGCTCACAGGCGAATGACGCAACCGACAGGCGGGACAAAACTCACGCATGAGCACTAAGGTTCAAGGTTGGCTGATGCAATCTCACGTGACTCAGATCCATAAAATTAAAAAAAAAATAAAAAGGTTGGTTTCTTTTCTAATAGACCTCATATAAGTGACTCTTTCCACTAATCCAAAATCAATAAGTAATTACATCCATTTTAACTGAATGATTAATGCAAAACTCAAACATTTACTATGAATATACAGTAGAATACATCAAAGCTTTTATTATGTTGTGTATAAATCTTCATCAGCTCCTCATCAGTGCGCTTCTGTTTTTCCACCAGTTTAAACAGAGTCTTCTCCTTTCATTCATCCACATTGTAAGCTGTAAATCTACATTCATGTGTCCTTGTGCTTTTTGTGCTTACCCTGACCTTACAAAGATTTTTTTTGTTGTTTTTTTTTACCTTGAATTTTGCCTCACATATTTGGACTGTTGCCTTCTTAAAACTGCTGTTGGGAAAGTGTAAGTACACGGACCCACAACAGGGGGCACAAATGAATGGACAATGGAATAGGTCAAATAACAACACTTTACTGTTGCGAACGTGCACAACAAATACAACAAATTACAACAATGGACAAAATTCAATTCAAGGTGTCGTGTGGGCAGGCTTGAAGATAGGAGACGCCTCTCCAAAGTAGAACCGGAACCACACGGTTTCCTCCGCCACAGGACCCCGGGAATACTGGAGCCGCCAAGTTCCGAACTCCCAGGTGGCCGCTGCCTCCGCGTGTCGGACCTGGTACTGCTGGCGAGGAACAAGAACACAATTAAACGTGGGCGCGTTTGCACCCAGCAACCTGCATGGCAGGGAAGCTACCTCCACCTCTCGTTGGAGAAAAAAGTCTGCAATCACTCACAAAAATCACAAAGGTTACTGTCAAGCAGTCAGCTGAGATTATTACCTTCCAGGTAGAACGATATCTCGGCAAAGAGGTGGAGACGTCGTCCTGCTGATATACCCCTTCCGATCAGATGATTGGTAACAGCTGTTGCCGGTGATGCGTGACAGCTGTCACCCTGGCTGCTCCTGTGAGGCGGCTGCGCCCTCTGGTGCCTGGAGCCCGCACTCCAGACAGGGCGCCCTCTGGTGGTGGGCCAGCAGTACCTCCTCTTCTGGCGGCCCACACAACAGGACCCCCCCCTCAACGGGCGCCTCCCGGCGCCCGACCAGGCTTGTCCGGGTGGCGGCGGTAGAAATCGGCCAGGAGGGCTGGGTCCAGGATGAAGCTCTTCTTCACCCAGGACAGTTCTTCAGGTCCGTACCCCTCCCAGTCCACCAAATACTGGAAGCCCCGGCCCATCCTACTGACATCCAAAAGCCGGCGTACAGTCCAAGCCTGCTCGCCATCGATGATCCGGGCAGGAGGCGGTGCCGGGCCCGGAGTACAGAGGGGTGAGGTGTGATGTGGTTTAATCCGGGACACGTGAAATACAGGATGGATCCGCAGTGAGGCCGGCAGCTGAAGCCTCACTGCGGCTGGACTGATGACCTTCTGGATCTTGAAGGGGCCGATGTAACGGTCCTGTAACTTGGGGGAGTCCACTTTGAGGGGGATGTCTCTGGTGGATAACCACACCTCCTGCCCTGGCCGATACGCAGGGGCCGGGGTCCGCCGACGGTCTGCATGGGCCTTTGACCTCATCCGGGCCCTCAGCAAGGCAGAACGGGCGGCACGCCACACCCGACGGCACTTCCGTAGGTGGGCCTGGACCGAGGGCACACCGACCTCTCCCTCAACCACCGGAAACAAAGGAGGTTGGTACCCCAGACATACTTCGAAAGGGGAGAGGCCGGTGGCTGACGACACCTGGCTGTTATGGGCATACTCGATCCAGGCCAGATGGGTACTCCAGGCCGCCGGGTGCGCGGCCGTCACGCAACACAGGGCCTGCTCCATCTCCTGATTGGCCCGTTCTGCTTGCCCGTTGGTCTGGGGATGATACCCGGATGAGAGACTCACCGTGGCCCCCAGTTCCCGGCAGAAGCTCCTCCAGACGTGCGAGGAGAACTGGGGACCACGATCGGAGACGATGTCTGTTGGGATCCCATGCAGCCGGACGACGTGGTGAACCAGGAGGTTCACTGTCTCCTGGGCCGTCGGGAGCTACGGGAGGGCCACGAAGTGGGCCGCCTTGGAGAATCTGTCCACTATCGTGAGGATGGTGGTGTTGCCCTGGGACGGCGGGAGGCCCATGACAAAATCCAGGCTGATGTGGGACCAGGGGCGATGGGGCACGGGCAGCGGCTGGAGCAGACCTGAAGCCCTGCGATGGTCAGCCTTGCCCCTGGCGCAGGTGGTGCAGGCCTGGATATAATCCCGGACGTCGGCCTCTAGGGACGCCCACCAGAAGCGCTGCCGGACAACTGCCACGGTTCTTCGCACCCCTGGATGACAGGAGAGCTTAGAGCCGTGACAGAAGTCCAGGACTGCAGCCCTAGCTTCTGGTGGGACGTATAGTCTGTTCTTCGGCCCAGTTCCGGGGTCCGGGCTTCGTGCCAGGGCCTCCCGGACGGTTCTCTCTACGTCCCAGGTGAGGGTGGCCACGATAGTGGACTCCGGGATGATGGGTTCCGGTGGATCCGACAACTCTGTTTTGACTTCATCTTCATGTACCCGGGACAAGGCATCCGATCTCTGGTTCTTGGTCCCGGGACGGTAGGTGATCCGGAAGTCAAAACGGCCGAAGAACAGTGACCAGCGGGCTTGCCTGGGATTCAGCCGCTTGGCGGTCCTGATATACTCCAGGTTCCGGTGGTCAGTGAAAACCGTGAATGGCACGGACGTTCCCTCCAACAGATGTCTCCACTCTTCAAGAGCCTCTTTCACCGCAAGGAGTTCTCGATTGCCGACGTCATAGTTCCGTTCGGCCGGGGTCAACCTGCGGGAAAAATAGGCACACGGGTGAAGGACCTTATCGGTCTTCCCGCTCTGGGAAAGCACAGCTCCTATCCCTGAGTCCGAGGCATCCACTTCAACCACTAACTGGCGACTAGGATCGAGCTGCACCAGAACGGGTGCAGACGAGAAGCGCCGTTTCAACTCCTTGAACGCGGCATCGCAACGATCCGACCAGTTGAAGGGGACTTTTGGTGAGGTCAGGGCTGTCAGGGGGCTAACTACCTGACTGTAGCCCTTAATCAACCTCCTGTAGAAATTAGCAAAGCCGAGGAACTGTTGCAGCTTCCTACGGCTAGTGGGTTGGGGCCAGTCTCTCACCGCCGCAACCTTGGCCGGATCAGGAGCGACGGAGTTGGGGGAGATGATAAACCCCAGGAAGGACAAAGATGTGCGGTGGAACTCACACTTCTTGCCCTTCACAAACAGCCGGTTCTCCAACAACCGCTGCAGGACGTGACGTACATGCCGGACATGAGTCTCAGGATCCGGAGAAAAGATGAGTATATCGTCTAGATATACGAAGACGAATCGGTGCAGGAAATCCCGCAAGACATCATTAACCAAAGCTTGGAACGTCGCGGGGGCGTTTGTGAGGCCGAACGGCATGACCAGGTACTCAAAGTGACCTAAGGGGGTGTTAAAAGCCGTCTTCCACTCGTCTCCCTTCCGGATCCGAACCAGGTGATACGCATTTCTAAGATCCAATTTAGTGAATATTCGGGCTCCATGCAGGGGCGTGAACACTGAATCCAACAGGGGCAACGGGTATCGATTGCGAACCGTGATTTCGTTCAGCCCCCTGTAATCAATGCATGGACGAAGTCCGCCGTCTTTTTTACCCACAAAAAAGAAACCTGCACCCATCGGGGAGGTGGAATTCCGGATCAACCCGGCGGCTAAAGAGTCCCGGCTGTAGGTCTCCATTGATTCGCGCTCAGGTCGGGAGAGGTTGTACAGCCTGCTGGACGGGAACTCACCGCCTGGAACCAAATCAATGGCACAATCATACGGACGGTGGGGGGGAAGGGTGAGCGCCAGATCCTTACTGAACACATCCACAAGGTCGTGGTACTCCACCGGCACCGTCCCTAGATTGGGCGGGACTCTGACCTCCTCCTTAGCCTGGGAACCGGGAGGAACCGAGGAACCTAAACATACCCGATGGCAGGTCTCGCTCCACTGAACCACTACCCCGGACGGCCAATCGATCCGGGGATTGTGTTTCAACATCCAGGGGAACCCTAAAATCACACGGGAGGTAGCAGGTGTCACAAAAAACTCGATCTCCTCCCAGTGATTTCCTGACACCACCAGAGTTACAGGTGGTGTCTTATGCGTGATTGGAGGGAGTAGGGAGCCATCTAGTGCCCGCACCTGCACAGGCGAGGTAAGCGCCACCAGAGGGAACCCTATCTCCCTGGCCCATCTGCTGTCTAACAGATTCCCTTCAGAGCCCGTGTCCACCAGTGCTGGGGCCTTCAAGGTTAAATCCTCATAAAGGATTGTAACTGGGAGTCGTGTGGCAATGTGGGTGTGTCCCACGTGAATGTCTCGGCCCACCCCTAGCCCAGTTTCTAGGGGCGGGCGTTGGCGTTTAACCGCTCGGGGCAGTCTCTTACCTGATGCTCTATCGAGCCACAAACAAAACACGCTCCGCAGGCCAGCCTCCTCTGTCTGGACACATCTGGAAGAGCAGGGAGCTCTGTGGTATAGGAGTTGGACTGTCAATATGTAGACCTGGGTTTGAATCCTTGATTGTCCTTCAACAAGACACTTCATTGGCATCATTCATCCAGTTCCACACAGTTGTAAGTGGGTATTGTGTTTAGCTGGATTGGCATCCTGTCCAGGGGGAGTTGTAGACTCTGTACCTGGGGATGGGCACCTACCCGATAGGCCTCAGGGACTGTAAACGACTTATTTATAACTTCTTCTAAGTGATCTGCAGATTTGACCAAGGAGGTAAACTATTAATGTGAAGAATTTATGGCAGGATTTTGCATCATATCTGTCATGATTAAACACTACCTGTGCATTGCCACTGGCACCTAAACATAAACCACCTTTGTAATGATCTTGAAGGACCTACTCATGCCTTTTCCTAAACCAATGGGAAAGACATAAAAGGAACAAAGAAAAATAAAAGAAATGCTTTGCAATTAGATTTAGATCTGAATCCAATTTTATCAAGTGTCTCCTAATTCATGGACCATGTCTACTTTTTGAGTTATTGTGTGCACACTCAGACAGACAGACAAACAGGTCAATCACCAGTCAAACAGCATCCACTAACCAACTCCTTCCGAGCATAATGAAGGTACAACCTTGTAGTTTCTATTGTGGCACTGTGATCTGGATCCTTTTCTTTTCTTCTGATTGTCAGTTAGTACTTTGGTCACTTCTAACCAGACATATTCCTGCAAATATTAAATTTCCTTGCTTGTTTCTTTTTTCTTCCTTTCCGTCTGTTCTTTTATACTTACCTTCTCCACACCATTCCTGTTGTTCCCCTTTCAATCCATTTCATTAATTTGTCCAATAACATCCCCTCACATTTCTGAATTGTTCCATCCTTGACCTCATTTCCTCTGACCATCACACTTGCTTTTCATTTTTCTTTTTTCCTTCTGCTTCCTTCACTCCCTCTTGGTTTGTTTAATTTAATATATGACACCCCCCTCGCTTCTAAAACATCACTGTTCATCATTGTTTCTGATGTCACTTGTCTTTATTCTTTTTATCCACTTCATCCTTTGACTCCTGTTTGAGAATCTTTTTTGTTTCTTTCATTTTCACTTCTTCCTCACATCTTTGTCACTGTCATGTTTTCTTTTTCCCCACTTTTTCCTTTTCTTTGGTTGCTTATTTCCTATCCGTCTTCTTGATTTGCTTCTTTCTCCTGTCTCTTCATTCCGTCTTGCTGGCAGGGGCGTGGTCCGTGTGGACGTGAACCTGCAGGACGTGGACATTGACCAGTGCTCCAACAGCGGCTGGTTTGCTGGGACACACCGCTGTAATCTCACCAGTATGGAAGTGAGTCTGCTCTGAAACTGGTCTTCATCCTGATCAGAAATAAGCTGAAGCATGTCCTTCTCCTTCTTTGGCTCATTGGTTTATTTTCCATCTTTTTATTCCTCTGTTCTTTTCTCTTACAACCACGCTTACTGACAAAGTGCATTAGTTTAGAGCACCAAGTATCTGAGCAGCCACAGTATACAAGATGCTAATGTCTATGAAGAGATCCCCAAGATGGAGGATTTAATATTTCAGATGTTCTCATCACTGTGTATCTATCCTTGTCCCCAAAACATTTCACCTCTGGAGGGTCATTCTGTGCCAACTCACCTAAGGGTCTCCAGGTCACCCCCTCAGGTTTTGCGAAGAAAATTCTCACATGTAGATGTATAAATCTCTCATCATGCAAAATATTAGCTTTCAATTCCTCCTAGTTTAGGTAATAAAAGCCTTTGAATTTTAACCCTAAAAATCCTGTATGTGAAAATTCCTTCTTCAGGGGCTTATAATTTTATAATGGAACCACCTAGGAAGCTCATATTGCGCAAATTTACTTAATGGTATCCATATTTTTCTTTTTCATCAGATAACCTCTGGGATTAATACTTTTTGCACTGTATGAGAAAAAAATATGGCCTTCTTTCCAAAATGGCAAAAAATATGGAGGAACAGGAGCTCTCCTGAAAATATTCAATAACTTGGAACTGTCTCATCACAACTCAACATTATAGGTTTATTATATATTCACAGGTATATAGCTTGAATTTAAAACATTTTGCAGTAGCCCCACATTTCAAAGTGCTTGAAAATGGGCCATTTATGTCCTTTGGTTTGGCCATGTGGCTAGGCGATTAAGACCTTTATATTGTAATGAAGACTGGTTTTTATAAGTCCATTCAACTGACCAAAGGACTTTATACAACACTAGTGGCTTCATATATAGAACAAATTGTAGTCACATGAATGTTTTTGTAAATATTTCCTTTTTTCAAGAGGTTATAAATTGGAAATCAAAGTGTATAGGAAAGTGATACTGCAGAATTTTATAAAATGGGACTACTCTAAAACTTTATATTTTCAGGAGAGTGCCTCCAGTTCCACCATGTTTTCCTAATTTTGGCCAAAAAGCTGTATTTAGCCTCATACATTGTAAAACATTATCTGATATCAAAAGAAAAATATGGATATCATTTTGTAGATATGTGTGAGCTTCCTAGGTGGCTCCATTATAAAATTATAAGCCCTTAAAGTTGGGGAAAAAGACAAATTTTCACATACGACATTTTTAGGGTCAAATCACAAAGGCCTCGATTACTTAAACTAAGAGGAATTGCATCTTCATTGAATCTTTTGCATGGTGAGTAATATCATATATATCTACATTTGGGAATTTTTTAAACAAAGTTTGAGGGGGTGGCCTGGGGACATTCCTGAAATTTAGTTGAGTTGACGCTGAGTGACTGCTGAAGAGATCTGATTTCCTGGTGTGAAGGTCATCAATCCCATTAATTTTTTAGATATATCGCATATTAAGAGGGACACCTGAAAAGCTTTGCCTCCAACATAATTATTTCAATAATAAGATGTTAAAGTGAACATGGTCCAAGAAGTTGGTAAATAAATAAATAAATGAGTGTTTGAAACAACATGCTGTTATTGAATTCCACATGGTAGAGGGATGTGCACTCATGGACATTCATTGACAAATGAGTGTTTTTTTATGGTGATACCTGTGTGGATGTCAGTACAGTCAGGAATTGGGCAACAAGTTTGACGGGAGAAAATCCAGCCATGAGGAGGCTGCATGACCACGCCCGTAGAAGGTGCCCTGTTAACAGCCACAGATGCATTATGTGCAGGTGCAATGGCGTAATCCTCATAGAATTTTTGGAACACGGCAGTACTGTCACCTCTGACTGATGTGGACACTTAGAAAAGCTGCATACACACTGGAAAAAGATGCAGTTCTTCAGCATGGCAATGCTCATCCAGATACTAGTCAACAAACACAGGATGCATAGTAGCCTGCTCTTACTAGACCCACCGTGGAGTATGAATCTCACGCCCTCTGACTTTTTCCTTTTTCCCCAAACTGAAAGAACACCTGTAGGGACACGGTTACACTAATGATGCAGAGGTGCAAGCAGCTGTGCATCATCAGTACCTAGAGAAGACACCTGATTTCTTTACCGATGAGATTCAAAAACTTGTGAAGCATTGATGTGTGGGAATTTTGAGGGACAAAATGAATTTACTTAATTTAATTTTGGAATAAAAGCGTATCATAACAAAATATGGAAAAAGTGAAGTGCACAGTACATTTTTCCCTTCCTGACATGTCATTTTTCCTTTGCCTTTCTCTTAACCCTTCCTGCATCTTGCACCTCGGTGTTATACCAACAAGTTTCCTATCTATGTCTCCAAGTGGTCTCCTTCCTCTCACCCTACCCAACACCTCTTCATCCACTCAATGCAATACCTTTACTGTTTTGTTTGTTTCTTTTTGAACCTGTTTTTCTGAACCTTCTTTTTAATCTCCATCACTCTGTCTTTAGTACAGCCTGCTTTGGACTTGTTTTCCTGCATATCCTGATCTCTTAGTCCATCTGCTGTTTTGCTTTTGCAAATCAGAAAGTCAATTTGCCTTTCTCTTCCATCATTACCCCTTCCTAAGTTTTCACTCTTACTTATGATCTTCCATGTACCCTTCCAGTCACCTCTCTAACTCTTCTAACTTCGATCTCAATCATTTTAACCTGATGTTCTCCCATTTTATCCAAGAAGATGTCCTTTCGAACCTCTCACAGCCAACACAGGAATCATATGCAGAAATGCCAGTAACCACTGCCTTATCAAACCCACTGACTAACGCATTTTGAGTTCTTTGGGTAATATTCTTTCTCACTTGTTCTACCTGGCAGCTTTATCCCATCCATGTTCTTGCAGATACGACCCTCTGAATGTCCTCTTCTCCATCAAATCTTCCAACTTTCTTGCTTTTCCCATCATTACCCCAAACTTTCAGTGCCCCTACACACACCCTCAGTGTAACCATTTTGTCATGCTTCATTTTCCTTCAGACCAGATTTTTTTCTTTCCCTGGTTACTCACGGTCACCACAGTGTATCTGGTACAGATCAGCAAAGATATTTATTTGACAATGGATTCCTACACTGAGAAACATGCACACAGCTCCTGGTGTTCCCAAGCAGTCTGCCAGCAAAGTACTAATCAGGACCTATTCTGCTTCAGTTCTGATACAATCAGGTCTGTAAATACATATAAACACTATGATACTGAATGGCAAATCTACCTGTAGGAAACAGCTCTTAACACTTAACAATACAGGCACATTTATTGACATTAGTTAAGGCATTACAAATAATGAATGTTTATGAGTGCAATGGTAAGAATATTCGAAAGCTGGAATGTTCAACAAATGAAAATATACTTTCCACTGCATGAATATAAAACATTCATTATTTGTTTTATATAACACCTAAAAAGATTGTTGTCAAGATAAAGTCCACCTGCTTCCATACCTGTCTTGTAACGTATGCCCCTTTGGCTGCTCCCTTGTTTGCATTTGGGGTCCCCACAGCAAATCTGAGGTAGATCTGCATTTTGATTTGGCACACGTTTTACGCTGGGTGCCCTTCCTGACGCAACTCCATATTACATGGAGGAATGCGGCAGGGGTGGTGTTTGACACAGGAACCTTCCACACTGAAACCAAGTACACTAACCACTTGGCCAACACATGGACATATTTTTATGAAAGGGTAGTTCAGTCCAACTGAGCAAAACAGAACAAAAATGAATGGTAAATGGAAACAAATTGCACAAAAAAAGACAAATCATGCAGTTAACTATTTTCCATACAATGGGATAAATGGACTGCATTTACACTATATATACTGTAAATGCAGTCCAAGTGCTATTCTGATTCTGATTCTGATTCAAATTCTGATTCAGATGGAAAATTGCTATATACGAGGTCTGTGAGAAAAATATCCGACCTTTTTATTTTATGCAAAAAATATATGGATTTGATTCATATGTTTTTACGTCAGCCAAGCTTGAACTTTCCTGTGCATGCGTGAGTTTTTTCACGCCTGTCAGTTGCGTCATTCGCCTGTGGGCAGGCTTTGAGTGAGCACTGGTCCACCCCTCTCGTCGTTTTTTCATTGTGAGGAAATGTCAGAATGATTTGGGCTTTGTTCCATCAGAATTTTTTCAGAAACTGTTAGAGACAGGCAGCTGGAAACCATTCGGAAAATTCACATGGCTTTCGGTGAAAATTTTAATGGGCTTCACAGAGATCACAGAGTGTTACTACCGCTTTAAGGACAGCCCACAATGGCGCACGCACTCCGAGCCGCGATCGACAGGCAGAAACGACCATTTCATTTCTAAACGGATCGCTGTATGGATCCGGGACCATCGTGTGCAATTTCTCTGGTTATCACAAGAGCTGGACATCAGCCATTTTCCGGCAGATTTCACGTTTAACAAGAGATTCTGTCATGGAAAGCCACGCGGAGGCTTCGTGCGTCACGACGGATTCGCTGATGGAGCAAGACAAAGAACACCTCCGTTTTGGAGTGTCAGAGAACAAGTTGGGGCATGCCCAGCTCGCCACAATTTCTCTTATACTCACTCGACTGATTGTGGCCCATTGTGGGCCGTCCTTAAAGCGGTAGTAACACTCCGTGATCTCTGTGAAGCCCATTAAAATTTTCACCGAAAACCATGTGAATTTTCCGAATGGTTTCCAGCTGCCTGTCTCGAACAGTTTCTGAAACAATTCTGATGGAACAAGACCCAAATCATTCCGCCATTTCCTCGCAATGAAAAAAACAATGAGAGGAGTGTACCAGTGCTCACTCAAAGCCTGCCCACAGGCGAATGACGCAACCGACAGGAGTAAAAAAACTCACGCATGCGCACGAAGGTTCAAGCTTGGCTGACGTAAAAACATATGAATCAAATCCATATATTTTTTGCATAAAATAAAAAGGTCAGATACTTTTCTCACAGACCACGTATAGCACTTTTCCATCTGAATCAGAATTTCAAAGAACTCTACAGTAATACTTCACATTCACCCACACACCACTGCCAGGGTGCAACAATGCATGGTACCCACTACACACCAGGAGCAACTTGGGGATTAAGGACCTTTACCAAAGGCCCTTAATGGTTTTTTGGCCAGATGAAGATTTGAACCTAGGATGCTTTGGTCTCAAGCCCACTGCATAACCACAAGACCGCCACTTCCTGCATGACCCATTGGCCCCTGTGAGTCTTCCTCTTTTGACTTTGGATCATTGAAGGTGTATTTTAAACCTGTTATTACTGATCTTGGTTTTAAAGGGGAAAGTGATTTTAAATTGGACAGCTTTATGGCTGTAGTAAAGTCCAGTTGGCAACAGTGAAGTCGTCTTTCTCGGTAGCACTTTGAAACAGTGATCAAGTGGTCTCCTTCCTCTCACCCTACCCAACACCTTTTTATTTCATCTCATCTGGACTGCTGTAACTCACTTTATGTGGGAATCAGTCAGTCGCTACTCTCGCATTTGCAGCTGGTTCTAAATGCCACTGAGTGACTTTTGACAGGAACTCGAAAGAGAGAGCACATAACCTCTGTCTTGGCCTCACTTCATTGGCTGCCTGTATATTTTATGGTTCATTTTAAAATTCTTATGTATATTTTGAAATGTTCATGGTCTTGCCCTGCCTTACCTCTGAGCTTCATCTTCCTTACATACCTTGTCTGTCTCTCAGGTTAGCAGACCAGCTGTTCCTAGAGGTACCAAGATCTGGAAGGAAGCTCAGAGGGGATAGGGCTTTCTCTTTCATTGTACCCAAATTGTGGAATAGCTTCTCCTTGTATGTTAGAGAGGCCCCTTCACTGTCCACTTTCACAGTTAGTCTTAAAACCTATTTCTTTTCCTTGGCTTTTCACCCCAGCAAGACCTAGTGTTTATTTGAATGTACATTTTAATGTTTTATTATATGTTGTGTCAACTGTGGTTGTTTTAAAGTGCTTTTATGAATAAAGATGGTATTGTATGGTAGGACCATAATCAACACCATATGACATACAATCCACCAGTCAAATGACAAGGATATATGATATGTTCATTTTGGTCCCATATGTTTTGGTTCATTGAACAACTCTACTACCTTTTTGTAAAAAATGCATCCATGATATGAGAAATATTAACAATTGCACTCATAAGCCTTCATTATTTGTATATGAACTAATAATGGATTGAGAGTTAAATGCATTTTGTTATTTATTAAAGGTGTTTGGCATATTCATAGATGATTAAATAATGTATAAATTAATACCTTAGTTAACATAAAGAGGCAGCAGGTGTGTATCTTATTTTGTCACTTTTCAGAGTTGATGGAGAAAAAAAGAGTTACTCTCTTTTTTCTAGCTCTGTGTCCATGAGGCATGCGTTTGCCTTCTTGCTTGTGTCAGAGTCGGTCTTTTCGATGAAGTACTGCAGGAAGCCTCCTTGCCTTCGGCAGGGAGAGTAGCTGCTCAGGCTTGCATGGCATGTCGCTGGCCATATAATGTATAATAAATGCAGTGTAATGGATTGCAGCAAGATGTGGTGAATAATTGACCATGTTCATTGTCTGTGTGCTTCCCCCTCTGAGTCTGTCAACTGCAGAGACCATCTCCACATTGGCCTCTATCTAGTCTATTTGCAAATTGTATTTTCTTTTTTGTTGTATTGTTATTGCCTCCGACAAGGCTGCTGTGAGTATGATTGTTTTGTTTTTCCTGTTTGCAAGAATACATAAAAATGAGCAAACTGATTTTGAATGAAACCTGGAATGGATTGAGCCAGTGAAGAACTCCTTAACTTTTGGTGTGGATCCAGATCAGGATCCCTTTTTTGATCCATCCATAATACTCATGCTTGATCTTTATTGCTGATTGGTTTGAACCCAATTACAGGATCAAAGAAACTGTTTAGAAGTTCAGCAGTCAGGGCCAAATCTCAGTGATCAGGACTGAAATGCACTGAACAGGCTCAGAGGTTGCCATACAGGATTAGGTTTAGCAATCAGAGCTGAAGATCAGCTTTAAGGATCAAACAAAAGAGTAGTAATCAGGATCAAAGGTGAGTGATCAGAAACAAAGAGCAGGATGATGATCACATGTCAAGAATCAGAAACAAAAGGTGAGCAACCAGGATGACATTTACAATCAGGATCAAAGATGAGTGATTAGAAACAGATCAGAATGACAATCACAGGTCAGCAAACAGAAACAAAAAGTGAGCAACCCAGATGAGGGTCACAATTAGAATCAAAGGACAGGATCAAAGATGAGTATTCAGCAGTAAAGATCACAATCACAGTTCTGCAAACAGAAACAAAAGGTGACCAGCCAGGATGAAGGTCACAATCAGGACCAAAGGTGAACTTTCAGGACGCAGCAGTTTTCTGTCAGTGTCCTTTCATCCATACCCATATGATGTCCACACCTGGTGGACAGAAAGGTATTTTTACATTTGATGGGTGTGTGTGGGTGTGTGTGTGTGTGTGTGTGTGTGTGGGGGGGGGGGGGGGGGGTGTTGTAGGATTGGAATTTGGTTTGGGACTTAAATGGAAGGGGACTGTGGGGCCTTGGTGGAAGAATGCTCTCTGGCTCCTCTCCTTCAGTACGAACATTACGATTCAGCAATTAGTGTCCTCAGTTCCCAAACACTTATTGAGTGTTGTTAGAAGGAAAGGTGATGTAACACAGTGGGAAACATACCACTGTCCCAGCTTTTTTGAAGTGTGTTGCAGGCATCCATTTCAAAATAAGCAAATATTTGCACAAAAACAATAAAGTTGATCAGTTTGAACATTAAATATCTTGTGGTGTATTCAGTTGAATATAGGTTGAAGAGGATTTGCGAATCATTGTATTCTGTTTTTATTTACATTTCACACAACATCCCAACTTCATTGGAATTGGGGTTGTAGAAACCTGTAAAACCTACTTTTAGTACACAGAAAAGTCACAAGAGGTATTGATAAGGGAATCGATCGATAAGTGGAATTGATAATGTCATTGATAGATTAAATATTATCAATATCCATCCCTAATCAAGAGACATGGTTGGTTAGTTTTGACGTAGTCATCACAACATGGCCTGTGGGTGAGGGACGTAACATGACCATATCGCTCCTCATTTGCAACAATTTTGTTGTTAATTATATCTTTAAGAGGTAGATGACTATAGCCACAACATTAGGAAAACAAAGGGATGCGTCTGCATTGCTGTCCCACAGTGATGTTTTCTACACAACTGGCACAATGCTCAGTCTACATCAACTAATTATTTTTAATATCGTTCATTCTTGATGCATATTAACCATCATTTTGCATAGATTTAAAGCTATGTCATCAATCTTGTCACTTGACAACTTGTACATTTTAATTAAATTGGCAACAGGAACATCTTTGTGGGTATTCACTTTGTAATGTTTGTCTTTCTGTGGCTGTGTGCACAAGCCAGCAGTAAACAGAGAGCAGGTGGCACATCGGCTCAATGGGTTCTTTCCTGTTTGCATCTTATTTCTGACCAATACCTTCCTCTGGAGATCAGTCATGTCTTCTCTACGCAGAACCACACAGCAAAGGATGTAGGTTTGGCCTCCAGTGAACACAGTAAATCAATTAAAAGTAAAAACAAATAAATAAATGGAAAAATATTAAATTACTTTAGCTTCATTCACCAATCACACAACACAATTAAATAACATCCATCCATCCATTGCTTTTCCTGGACTGGGTATTGGTGGTACCGAAGTACACTACCTTTCTTCCCTCCCACATCATCCACCTCATCCAGAGGATCTCTCACTGATCCCACACCAGGTGGCAACCAAAAAAAAAAAAGAAAAAAAAAAAAGAAAATGTCAACTAAGTTTGAAACACAAACCTTTGACCAATTGGCCTATATATTGGCCTTAACGTCCGCACTAGAAGCTTCTTCCCCTTCTCCCCTTCCCTCTCCAAAGCGCGACTTGTATTCCAAACAAAAATATGGACTGAGCGATGGCTCGTATTTCGAAAAACTCGTATGTTGAGGTTCCACTACAACTGTCGACATTGTTTTGTTTGGACCCTGAAACAGATTTATCACGTGATGCATTATGTCAGAGCATAAGGACCCAGTCCCACTGGGGAGAGGATTAATTGCGCATGAATTGAGTATACAATGTACGGGCATTCTTTGTCGTCCACAACAAAAATGGCCAAAAATGACAAATGTCCCAGTATGAATTACGGATATATTATGGATATCTCTCTCTTCGGCATCCGTCCGTCTCGAGAGACGATGGCGTAGACCCTAGTTGGTTCCTCTGCACTTTCTGGAGTGGCTGTGAAGTTCGATCCTTGAATGGCAGTCTCTGCCGCACCTGGCGCAGGTGAAGTGAGTGGGTTTCTGGGGCTCGTGTTGGCGCTCTTTCCGCTTTGCTCTCTTGTTGATGGCGACTGATTTCTGTGTTACCTCAGAGGCTTTTGTGCCCTGTTTGATAGAAAGACGCCAAGCGGGGCGGTTGTCTGCACGGCTCTCCCACGTCTGGACATCGATGTTGCAGTTTTTCATGTCTCTCTTGCAGATGTCCTTGTAGCGCAGTTTTGGGCACCCTATTGTCCTAGAGCCTTCTACCAGCTCACCGTAGAGGAGATCTTTGGGGATGCGGCCTGTGTCCATCTGCCTGACATGGCCGAGCCAACGGAGCCGTCTCTCGCAAAGCATGGAGTGCATGCTGCCCATGCTGGCACGTTCCAGCACCACGGTGTTGGGGATCATGTCTTGCCACTTGATCTGGAGGATGCGTCGCAGTCACCTCATGTGGAAGCTGTTTAGTTTCCGCTCATGCCTTGCGTAGGTGGTCCATGACTCGCTGCCATAGAGGAGAGTGCTGAGCATGCAGGCCTGGTAGACTCGCATCTTGGTCTTCTAAGTGAGGTTGGAATTGTTCCACACTCGCTGGTTCAGTTTGGCCATGACTGCTGCTGCCTTGGCAATCCTGCTGTTGATTTCTGCGTCAATGGACAGTGTGCTAGAGATGATAGATCCAAGGTAGGTGAAGTTGTCGACCACTTCCAGGGTGTACCCGTCAATGGTGATTGCTGGTGGGAGCTGGGCACCCTGTGCCATGACGTTGGTTTTCTTGAGGCTGATGGTCAGACCAAACTCCTTGCAGGTGTGAGAGAGGCAGCTGACAAGCTGCTGGAGGCCATCTACTGTGTGTGATGCCAAGGCTGCATCGTCAGCAAACAGCATCTCACGAATGAGAACTTTGATGACCTTGGTCTTAGCGCGGAGTCAGGCGATGTTAAAGAGCTTGCCGTCGGACCTGGTATGGATGTAGACACCCTCACTGCAGTCTTGGAAGGCAAACTGGAGCAGCATGGAGAAAAAGATGCCGAACAGTGTTGGTGTGAGGACACAGCCTTGTTTCACTCCGCTGCTGACTGGAAATGTCTCAGACGTTGCGCCGTTGTAGCAGACCGTGCTGTGCATGTTCTCGTGGAATGACATTACCACTGCAAGCAGGTGTGGGGGGCAGCCAATCTTCCGAAGCAGGTTGAAGAGTCCGCTGCGGCTGACCAGATCAAATGCCTTTGTTAGATCGATGAAGGCGATGTAAAGTGACATCTGCTGCTCCTGACACTTCTCCTGCAGCTGGCGTAGTGAAAAGATCATGTCCACTGTTGATCGACCGGCCCTGAAGCCACACTGGGACTTGGGGAAGACGCGGGCGGCGAGAGGTTGCAGGCGCGCCAGCGCGACATGGGCAAACGCTTTGCCAATGATGCTGAGGAGGGAGATGCCCCGGTAATTGTTGCAGTCCCTGCGGTCTCCTTTGTTCTTATACAGGGTGACGATGTTCACGTCCCGCATATCCTGGGGGATGTAGCCCAGTTCCCAGCAGAGGCAAAGTAGGTCGTGCAGTGGCTGAAGTAGTGCAGGTTTCACGCTCTTGAGGACCTCTGGTGGTATGCCATCGCTTCCGGGGGCCTTCCCACAAGCAAGGCAGTCTATGGCTTTACTGAGCTCTTCCACAGTGGGTGGGGTGTCTAGCTCCTCCAAGACCGGCATGTCTGGGATGGCGTTGAGAGCAGTGTCTGTAACGACGTTCTGTGTTGCGTACAGTTCCAGGTAGTGCTCGGTCCACTGCTGCATCTGCTTCTCCTGGTTGATGATGACTTCGCCCGTCTTGGACTTAAGGAGGGCTGTCTTGGTGGGTGCTGGGCCCGTTGCCTTCTTTATGCCCTCATACATCCCTCTCGCGTTCCCTGTGTCAGTGGCGGATTGAATGCTGCTGCAGAGGTTCAGCCAGTAGGTGTTGGTGCAGTGGCCAACACCTACTGGCTGATATATATAGGATATATATTACGGATATATATTATTATATTATTAATATATGATGAACAGTCACGGTTGTATAACGCATGTAGTGAGGAAACGGATCCGACGCATTGCGATTATCACGGCAGTATTACAGGTGTATTATGAATGCATCGTGCACGTGTTGCGCATGCACGGAATCTGCATTGTGGTCATAAATGAAGCACACTTGGGCCATCAGCATCACTATTCACACCAACAATACAGCCTCTGGAGCATTTGCTGGACTTGGACAAGTTGACTGGAGCAAACAAGCAGTGAACAGGGCGAGTGATGACATCAGCGGATCGCATCAGAGTGCAGCTCGTCTGAACGATTGTAACAAGAAGTTAAATCTGTTATAAACATAGGAATAAATAATGTAACAGCTGCAGACAAGAAGGAAAAACACACAACTGTTTTATCAAGCCTTGACAAAGTAAACAAGTCAAAAAATTACCTTTTTTCGACGGCTCAAAATGCTTTCTGCAGCTGCAGCCGTATGCACGCGCAAACGGCCCAGCTGCAGCTTCCTCTGTGATTCAGGAGGTGATTAGAGCCATTTTCTACAGGCAATTTGCAGAATAAAATGATTAATCCGCCACAAAATAATTATTTCATATAGGCAGCGTCCAGCACAGAGCGCATGGCAGCCGGCAGAACAAAGAACGGCGTCCAGCTGTGAACACAGCACATCTGATTTGCATCCGCCACAAATCAGATGCAAAGCAGACGTAATAAAAATGCTTTATTCATGGCCAATCTGTATGCAGTAGCGACAACTTATTTTAGTTTGTGATGTGGACATGATGGGCATGCAAAATATCTATTTTACACACTGTCCCAGTCCGCTACCAAGCCACAAATCCCTGTCAGTTGCAGATATCGGCAGATGACTGCGAATATACAGTGCATAGATTATGTTTGTGTATGTATTGAGTATGTATGGAGTATGTAAGGCGGATGTCATTAAGCGAATATGAGACAATTTTGTGCGCAGTCCATACGCAAATCCTCCTAAACGCCAGTGGGACAGGGCCCTAACAAGCAGATTAATGGCACAAACTCCATAGCCTCTGAGCTGAGCTCTTGCAGCGCTGTAAGTCAAACATGGATGACATCTCATTTTGGGAGGAGAAAACATTTTGGTCTGTTGTAGTTTGTTGTCTGTATTACAGTGTTTGGAGAGAGGTGTCATTTGATTTAAAACGGTGATTCGCTTTGAAGTTATTAATTCCCACTGGACTCCAACTTGACTGGGCAGAGAGCAGTTGCCCACAGAGAGAGCAGTGCGAATGTAATGGAGGATGATTCTCGCTTACTGCCCGCAAAAAAGAGTCCCAGTTAGTGACATCTTTCAATGGCTTTGAGAGGGGTTAAGAAGCGGACTTGTCTCTTCTAAAAAGCAGTGAAGCAGAGAACGAAAGAAGCAGCGGGTCGGCGCACTGCTTCGTGACTTCAAGCTTAAAGCAGAGCTTCAGCAGAAGCAGTTGACTGCAGACACTGCAGCAGGTCTGCAATCAATGCAGAGAAATTATCATTGTCCTGATAAACACCCTCAAAAACAATGACTGATGTGAAGGGCCGATCAGGGAATCGTTAAGCAAAAAGGCTATTGATGTCGTTGGATCGAATCATTTCTTCAGTGGTGGGCACAGATAACCAAAAAATTAACTTCAATAACAGATAATCAGATAACTGAAAAGTTATCTTCGATAAAGATAAAACAATAAACCACCCAAAAATGTATCAGAAGTTACAGATAAATTCCAATATTGTCTCTGGTACATTTACAACTACTAATTAAATGAATTTAAGTTTTTATGCCACAATAGCTTCTAGTAATATTAAAAGTAAAACAGACCCAAACAATGAGACCACACTTTTGTCTTTCAACATTCTGCTCCTGCTGGAAGCACTTGTTTACTACAGCGCTCCCAACACAGAGGCACTCTGAGAACAGCCATAAAGCCAACTCTCTATCAATAATAATGCTCCAGGCAGGCGGAGGTCTTGAAAAATAAAGTCATGCTGACTTATGGTTTTGATTTATAAATAACATTAATACCGATAGAATAACTCCATTAATGTCAATTCTGTCATTTGTACAAAGTTAAAATATAGCATATATCTTTTAATGTAGAATAATGCACTAATTCTGAGGTTTTGTAACAAACACAGACAGATCGCAAAGGATTCTGGGTAAAAGTGCCTCTGCTAAACACTTATTGGTTCAGTCATTCATTATGTAAACCAACACGTTAATGTGACATCTGTCATGTGTTGGTGTTTACAGATAAATGTGCTTTTGTAAAATATTTCATTTTTTTTATTTGTAAAAACAGGCATTTTTACGGAGCCCTGGAAGTGTCATCGTGAAATGTTTTGCATGTGGAGAGAATGTGCGCACGTTTTATGATGTAAAACGTGCTTTACACTGCAAGATGATTTTTCATGCAGGAATTTTTTGGACTGAGTTTCAGGTTAATCACGTGTCCTGCACCGTGTAGTGTACATGGAGTAACAAGCTGCGTTTAACATCTCAGGACCACCTCCTGATCGCCGATCGTATGGTCCAATGAAAATCAAACCTGTTTGATATTATTCTGGTCGGCCGTCGTGAGGGTATCCTGCCGCTGAAAAGCTACAAGCATCTAACCGTTCACACTGTGCATGTGCAAACACCGCAGAGCTGTCTTGTAATGTTATTTTATTTTTTGCTGTTGTTTTGTTTTGTTTTTAAACTTCATTTGTAAAAAAAAAAAAAAAGCCATTTGCAAAGCCAAAAAGTTGATTTGACAATCATCTGATATAACCGGGGTCAAAATAAATAGAACACTGGTGCCCAGACACTTAGTACTTAGGGCGAATACTGCCATGAACACTACTGGCCAGTAGATGGCAGTAGAGGCCTTGAAAACAAAATTCCAGGTAATCCCTGTCTGCTACATTTAAAATGCGTGGAATTTAACAAACGCAAATACAATAACAACGTCTATAAACCCAGAGAATATATTCACGAGAGTTTTAGGCACTAGAGTTTAATGCTGGTGTCCGTGGAGCCTGAACAGAGTGTCTGAAATGCATTTGTCCTGTCATGAACGTACTGAGATTACATCATCCTACCCATAATGCACTGCTGGGCACAGCATGTGCTCACAAAACCTTAAAAATGAGCACATTACTTTAAAACTAGAACATATATCTGATATTTTCACTTTATAAAACGTCAGACATGACAGTAATTTTAAATAACTTGTCTAAAATTAGTTTGGTTAAAATTTGAACCATAAGTTAAAAATGTATGCCTCTGGATGACTTAGGTGATATTGCGAGCGTATCAGTATGGTGTTAAAGGGAATGATTTTTTTTTGGGGGGGGGGGGGGGGGCCATTTCTTCTTTGTCTGCAGAGGATAGAGATGCTTTTCATAGAAACAGCTCTCTTCTCTTAGCAGAGGGTATAACTGTCCATCTGTTACAAAACTTTTAACAGGTAGGTGCTGAACTGATTTTAAATTTTAAAAATGCTTGTCGCTGTTCAGCTTTGTTTACTTTGTTTATCGGTCTAAAAGTTATCGGACAAAAATTAATTGGAAGATAATTAGTCCGATAATGGTTTTTAAAGTTATTTAAATAGATAATCCGATAATGAAAACATTATCTTCGATAATTATCTGTTATCGGATTATTGGAAGTGTGCCCACCACTGCATTTCTTAGCAATTCTCACAAAGAACCGGTATTCAATACCCAAGCCTAGTCACAACAGATCTAGAAGAAGAAGAAAAAAAAACAACCACAAAACAAACAAACCAGATATATGTACGAGGGCTGTCAATAAAGTAACGGTCCTTTTTATTTTTTTCAAAAACTATATGGATTTCATTCATATGTTTTTACGTCAGACATGCTTGAACCCTCGTGCGCATGCGTGAGTTTTTCCACGCCTGTCGGTGATGTCATTCGCCTGTGAGCACTCCTTGTGGGAGGAGTCGTCCAGCCCCTCGTCGGAATTCCTTTGTCTGAGAAGTTGCTGAGAGACTGGCGCGTTGTTTGATCAAAATTTTTTCTAAACCTGTGAGACACATCGAAGTGGACACGGTTCGAAAAATTAAGCTGGTTTTCAGTGAAAATTTTAACGGCTGATGAGAGATTTTGAGGTGATTCTGTCGCTTTAAGGACTTCCCACGGTGCGAGACGTCGCTCAGCGCTCTCAGAAGCCGTCGTCAGCCTGTTCAAGCTGAAAACCTCCACATTTCAGGTTCTATTGATCCAGGACGTCATGAGAGAACAGAGAAGTTTCAGAAGAAGTTGGTTTCAGCATTGTATCCGGATATTCCACTGTTAAAGGAGATTTTTTTAATGAAAGACGTGCGGACGGGTCCGCGCGTCGGGACGCAGCCGCCGCGATGCTCCGCCACAGGAAAAACACCTCTGTTGAAAGCCTTAAGGACAAGTTGGAACATGTCCTGCCTGTTAAACAATTTCTCATATACTCACTCCACTGAAAGCCATCAAAAGCAGCCTGGATTTTACAAATGGTTATCAACACGGAGGTGTTTTTCCTGTGCCGCCGCACCGCATTTGCCAAAGAACACATCAACTGGCCTAAAGAGAAATGGAGGAATATTTTATGGACTGATGAGAGTATAATTGTTCTTTTTGGGTCCAAGGGCCGCAGACAGTTTGTGAGATGACCCCCAAACTCTGAATTCAAGCCACAGTTCACAGTGAAGACAGTGAAGCATGGTGGTGCAAGCATCATGATATGGGCATGTTTCTCCTACTATGGTGTTGGACCTATATATCGTATACCAGGTATCATGGATCAGTTTGGATATGTCAGAATACTTGAAGAGGTCATGTTGCCTTATGCTGTAGAGGACATGCCCTTGAAATGGGTATTTCAACTAGACAATGACCCCAAGCACACTAGTAAAAGCAAAATCTTGGTTCCAAACCAACAAAATTAATGCCTCGCAGATGTGAAGAAATCATGAAAAACTGTGGTTATACAACTAAATACTAGTTTAGTGATTCACAGGATTGCTAAAAAAGCAGTTTGAACATAATAGTTTTGAGTTTGTAGCGTCAACAGCAGATGCTGCTATTATTGTGAACACCCCCTTTTCTACTTTTTTTTTTACTAATAGCCCAATTTCATAGCCTTAAGAGTGTGCATATCATGAATGCTTGGTCTTGTTGGATTTGTGAGACTCTACGTAATCTACTGGTACCTTGTTTCCCATGTAACAATAAGAAATATACTCAAAACCTGGATTAATCTTTTTAGTCACATACCACTACTATTATTCTGAACACTACTGTATATATATATATATATATATATATATATATATATATATATATATATATATATATATATATATATATATATATATATATATATATATATATATATACACACACACAGTGGTGGGCACAGATAACCAAAAATTAACTTCGATAACAGATAATCCGATAACTGAAAAGTTATCTTTGAAAAAGATAAAACAATAAACCACCAAAAATTTAAGCAATAAATTCCAGTATATATAGTGGCCACCACTATATATATATATATATATATATATATATATGAAATAAATAAATAATGTGTCAAATGTGTGGACACATTTTCTCCTTTCAGTTGAATGGGCACACATTTCTTTAATTTAGTTTTAGAATCTATGGTACATATACCAATTTCTGTTTTGTCATCTTCACTCTTACAGTAACGTGCCCATCCTGCTATCTGATTCATCATGGATAATTTCTATTTCCAGTTAGTATTTAGGTAATAGTTAAGATGGCACAGGTTTATTTTATAGTCTGAACTTCAGTTCTGTAATTTAAATAATTTATCATGCTGACACTGCTGGGTTGCAATCCATAAGAGTAGTTGTGACAAGTGATAGAATTACAGATGGCCAAGTCAACAGTCAGGTTTGAGAGTTTGAATAATTCAGATTGTGCTAAAGGTGACATCTGAAGGATCTACAGCACTATGCTGTCTGACAGACTCTGGTCAGTACAAGCAATACAAAGTGATGACTGAGTGATTCTGCACAGTCTGCTCTCCCTGCCGCCTCCTGTCAGTCTCATTTTTAGGGGTTAAATGCTGTTCAACTAGAACTAGATTAAGGTCTGATATTTCACTTGACCTGTATAGAAAGTTCTGCTATTTCTCCCTGATGAAGTCCTTTGCTGACTTTGCAGTGTGTTATGAGTTATTGTCTTGCTGCATGAACAATATCTTTGTGATCAGTTTAAATGCATTTCCTCAGAACAGTCAGTCAATATACTCATATCAGCTTCTGAATTCCCATATCGGTTCCATCAATGTAGATTAGTGAACCATCTCACAATGTCCACTATTTCACCTTGTATATTTTGAATAATGAGCAAATAATTTCTTCCCCCAACCTTTGACATTTCCATCACTTTAGTGTCTTTACAAGGGGATTGTTGTCAAGTGGAAGCACAAAGGGATTGTGACGTAGACAAACAAAATCCTGGTCTGAAGTCCAGAAATTAATAATACAGGAAAAAAAAGGTGTGACTTCTATGTAGCACTAATATAGATAACACTTTCCAAGTATTAAAACTATAAATATTGTGGGCTAAATCAGAAGTCTAGGAACAATTAATAACAGACACAGATGGAATTAAGTTTGGTGCCGATACCATGTATTAAACCAAGTGGAGGAAAAAAATAAACACACAAACCCACCAAAATAAATTAATACCCAGTATTTACAATTCTGCAGTTAAGATCCGGAAATAAAAAAAGTGCACAAGATTGGTTAACAAATTCCTTGGTAAGAACAGCAACACCAAATACACAGCAATATCCCCCAGCAGAACTTGTTGATTGGTACAATCACAAAACTGAACACACACACGGTTGTATGTGTAATTGTCCTTAATGTTAGTGAGGAAATGTTCATTATGTAGAAGGGATGTAGGTAAATCGGTGTTCATTCTAGTGAGATTGAGAGGGGACAAAGCCTAGGCTGTGACAGCCTCCTACCAGACCAGTAAGGAGGTTGCAGATGTTGTAAGTTCCTCTGGCTCCTAGCTGTTTGTTCAGAAGCCCACCATCCTTCCAACCCTAACAGGGTCACCTGGCCTGCATTAAATCAACAGGACCAGTAAGAGTTCAGGCTCAGACTAATTAGTTAGCTTAATCTCACAATTCCACAATTCCTGTGTACACAACTAAATCACACCTGTATTAAAATTCACAGATGTGCTTTAAATTCTTCAGTTCACAGGGCTGCCCCCGCAAAATACTAGGCTTGGGGAGTAACGGAATACATGTAACGGCGTTACGTAATTAGGATACAAAAAAAAGGTAAGTGTATTCCGCTACACTTACAGAAAAAAAGACGTATTCAGATTATAGGTATATTTAGTAAAAATGGGGATTACTTCGCAGGATTACAATTTTAATGCATTTTATGATATTATCCAGGGTTCTCGCTAGCGCAAACTTGCGTTACGGCCCGTTATGCTATAATTTTGGACCGTTATGCTTATGTTGGACAGTTATGATTTTCAATACAGCATCTGTAATCAACCGTTTCTGCAGCGCGACTCCAGTTTGAAGCGTGAATCGAAGCAATGCTTCGATTCAATGGCTCGTGGCTCTTTGATTCACTCTGAAAGCCATTAAAATATCATGAGTCACATTTAATGAGTCACTTTAATCCACATTTGTGTGGATTAAAGTCACTAACTGGGACTCTGGTCTTGTTGCAGTCGAGAAACGAGAATCAGCCTCCTTTTGTCACAGCTTCAAACGCTGTGCGGCTCTCTGACTCTGTTTCTCTGAGACAGAGTTTGCTCAGAATTAATAACTTCAAAACGAATCGCCGCTTTAAATAAAATGACACCTCTTACAAATGTTGCAATACAGACAATAAACTACAATCGACTAAAACATTTTTTCCTCCCAAAATGAGACGTCCTCCATTCTTTATAAACCTGACCTGCAGCAGAGCTGCAAGAGTTCAACTCATAGGTATGGAAAGACAATAATGCCAATAATAATGTCTTTTATTTCTGTTTATGTCCAGAGATCAAGGATCCACCATGTAGAGTTTATTATGTCCAGAGTTTAAGGATCCAGTAACCAATTTCATATTTATTTACTTTAAGACTCAATAAAATGTTGTTCAATTTCAATTTAATCAGCTTATAAAGCGCCAAATTACAACAAAAGCTGTCTCAAGGTGCCTCACACAGAAGAGTTCAACATAAAAAAATTAAAATAAATAAATAAAAATAAAAAAATCAAATACCTAATTAAAAACAGAAGTAAAAGAATAAAACATAAAATAAAAACTACTCATAAGAAAGAGAATAAAAATATGTTTTAGGTCTTGATAGGTCTTGACTTAAAAATGTCCACAGACTCCGTGTTGTGTGGGCCGCCAGAAGAGGAGGTACTGCTGGCCCACCACCAGAGGGCGCCCTGCCTGAAGTGCGGGCTTCAGGCACGAGAGGGCGCTGCTGCCACGGACACAGCCGGGAGTGACAGCTGTTACTCATTACTTCCTGACAGCTGTCACTCATTCTTCATCACCTCACTCCATAAAACCCAGACGTCATCTCCACCTCATCGCCGAGATATCGTACTTCATTGAAGGTAATATCCTCAGCCGTTTTGTGTTACAATATATCTGTATATTGTGAGTGTTTGCAGGAGTATCGGTTCCTCTTTCTGTGGAAGCTGAGTGAGTGCAGGACGGCACTCTTTTCCCCTGAGGAATCACTGCGGTACTCATCACATATTGAGTGAGAGGTGGAGGTGGCATTCCCACCGTTGTTGTTGCTGGGTGTACACACACCCACACTTGACTGTCTTTGTTCTCGCCAGCAGTACCAGATCCAACAGTCGGAGACGGTGATCACCTGGGAATTCGGGACTTGGCGGCTCCAGTATTCACTAGGTTCGGTGGTGGCGGAAATCGTGTGGTTCCGGCCCTTCTCAGGACAGACGTCTTCTATCCTCGAGCCTGCCCACACGTCACCTTTGTAATTTGACTGTAATCATATTCTGAGATTGTCTGTATATTCGTTGTGCACATTTCACAACATTAAATTGTTCCTTTTTTGCTCATCTATTGACCGTTCATTTGCGCCCCCTGTTGTGGGTCCGTGTCACTACACTTTCACAACAGGATATCTCGGCCAGTGTCATGGACTCCGAGGGGCGTCACCCGGCTGTTGAACGACCAATGGGAGAGCAGGGAGCGCAGGCGTCTGCAGGAGGCGTGATTGGTGAGCTGCAGCACATTCTCACCGCCTTTACGGCTCGGTTGGATCAAATGACTGAGCAAAACATCCTCCTGAACCGCAGGGTGGAGGCTCTCTCCGCACAGATGGCGGCGAGCGCTCAGGGCGCTGCTGCAGCTCGTCCCCCTGTCGACCCTGTGCAGGATATGAACGTTCCAGTGGTGGTTCAACAACCCCTCCCACCATCCCCTGAAGCATACATAAGCCCTCCTGAGCCGTACGGAGGTTGTGTGGAGACGTGCGCGGACTTTCTTATGCAGTGTTCGCTCGTCTTCGCACAACGTCCCGTCATGTACGCGTCAGATGCTAGTAAAATAGCTTATGTGATAGCTCTGCTTCGGGGTAAAGCACGCGCCTGGGCTACGGCGCTCTGGGAACAGAACTCACGGTTTTTATCAGCATACACTGGGTTTGTGGGGGAGTTCAGAACAGTGTTTGATCACCCTAACAGAGGAGAGACCGCTTCAACTGTGCTGCTGTCAATGAGACAGGGACGCGAGAGCGCAGCCGCTTATGCAGTCAACTTCCGCATCGCGGCTGCGAGGTCCGGCTGGAATAACGTTGCGCTCCGCGCCGCCTTCATAAACGGACTGTCGTTGGTTCTGAAGGAGCAGCTGGTAGCTAAGGAGGAACCGCGGGATTTAGATGGGCTTATCGATCTCGTTATACGGTTAGACAATCGGTTGGAGGAACGCCATCGGGAGCGAGGCGAAGGACGTGACCGGATACGCGCCGCCCCTCTCCCTTCCGGGTTCGAAAAGGGGCCGCCCTCCCCACGCTCCACAGCCGCAGCGCTTTGTGGGGCAACAGCTCCCCCTGGTGACGTTGTTAGGGAAACGCACAGGGCCAAAATGAGGAGGCTGATCCGCGGGGAGTGTTTTCTCTGCAGCTCAAAGGAGCACATACAGAAAAACTGCCCCAAACGGCCAAAACGACAACACTCGCCCTTAGAGACTGGGCTAAGGGGGGGTCAAAACATTCAAGTGAGACACACACAGATTGCCACACGACTCCCAGTCACAATCCTGAGCGGGAATTTAACCCTTCAAGCCCCAGCACTGGTGGACACGGGGTCAGAAGGGAATCTGCTAGACAGCAGATGGGCAAGGGAGGTAGGGCTCCCTCTGGTGGCGCTTCCTTCGCCATTGCAGGTGCGGGCACTAGATGGCACCCTCCTCCCTTTACTCACACACAAGACACAACCAGTAACTCTGGTGGTGTCTGGAAACCATCGGGAGGACATTGAGTTTTTTGTAACTCCTTCTACCTCCCGCGTGATTTTGGGCATCCCATGGATGTTGAAGCACAATCCCCGGATTGATTGGCCGTCTGGGGTGGTGGTTCAGTGGAGCGAAACCTGCCATCGGGTGTGTTTAGGATCCTCGGTTCCTCCCGGTTTACAGGCTAAGGAGGAGGTCAAAGTCCCTCCCAATCTGACGGCAGTGCCGGTTGAGTACCACGATCTTGCTGACGTCTTCAGCAAGGATCTGGCACTCACCCTTCCCCCGCACCGTCCGTACGATTGTCCCATTGATTTGGTTCCAGGTGCTGAGTTCCCGTCCAGCAGGCTGTACAACCTCTCACGACCTGAGCGCGAATCAATGGAGACCTACATCCGGGACTCATTAGCTGCCGGGCTGATCCGGAACTCCACCTCCCCGATGGGGGCAGGTTTCTTCTTTGTGGGCAAGAAAGATGGAGGACTCCGTCCATGCATTGATTACAGGGGGCTGAATGAGATTACGGTTCGCAATCGATACCCGTTGCCATTGTTGGATTCCGTGTTCACCCCCCTGCATGGAGCCAAAATCTTTACTAAGCTGGATCTTAGAAATGCGTATCACCTGGTTCGGATCCGGAAGGGAGACGAATGGAAGACGGCATTTAACACCCCATTAGGTCACTTTGAGTACCTGGTCATGCCGTTCGGCCTCACCAACGCCCCCGCGACGTTCCAAGCCTTGGTTAACGACGTCTTGCGGGACTTCCTGCACCGATTCGTCTTCGTATATCTGGACGATATTCTCATCTTTTCTCCGGATCCTGAGACCCATGTCCAGCATGTACGTCAGGTCCTGCAGCGGTTGTTAGAGAACCGACTGTTTGTGAAGGGCGAGAAGTGCGAGTTTCACCGCACGTCTTTGTCCTTCCTGGGGTTTATCATCTCCTCTAACTCCGTCGCCCCTGATCCGGCCAAGGTTGCGGCGGTGAGAGATTGGCCCCAACCAACAAGCCGTAGGAAGCTGCAACAGTTCCTCGGCTTCGCTAATTTCTATAGGAGGTTCATTAAGGGCTACAGTCAGGTAGTTAGCCCCCTGACAGCCCTGACCTCTCCAAAAGTCCCCTTCACCTGGTCGGATCGGTGCAAAGCCGCGTTCAAGGAGTTGAAACGACGGTTCTCTACTGCGCCAGTTTTGGTGCAGCCCGACCCTAGCCACCAGTTCATGGTTGAAGTGGACGCCTCTGACTCAGGGATAGGAGCCGTGCTGTCCCAGAGCGGAGAGACCGATAAGGTTCTTCACCCGTGTGCCTACTTTTCTCGCAGGTTGAGCCCGGCTGAACGGAACTATGACGTCGGCAATCGAGAACTCCTTGCGGTGAAGGAGGCTCTTGAGGAGTGGAGACACCTGTTGGAGGGAGCGTCTGTGCCGTTCATGGTTTTCACTGACCATTGGAACCTGGAGTATATCAGTACCGCCAAGCGGCTGAACCCCAGGCAAGCCCGCTGGTCACTGTTCTTCGGGCGTTTTGACTTCCGGATCACCTATCGCCCCGGGACCAAGAACCAGAGGTTGGATGCCTTGTCCCGGGTACACGAAGAGGAGGTCAAAACTGCAGTGTCGGATCCACCGGAGCCCATCCTGCCGGAGTCCACTGTCGTGGCCACCCTCACCTGGGACGTGGAGAAGACCGTCCGGGAGGCCCTGGCACGGAGCCCGGACCCAGGAACAGGTCTGAAGAACCGTTTATACGTCCCACCAGAGGCCAGAGCTGCAGTCTTGGACTTCTGTCACGGTTCCAAGCTCTCCTGTCATCCAGGGGTGCGAAGGACCGTGGCAGTTGTCCGGCAGCGCTTCTGGTGGGCGTCTATGGAGGCCGACGTCCGGGAGTATATCCAGGCCTGCACCATCTGTGCCAGGGGCAAGGCAGACCATAAAAAGTCCCAAGGACTTCTCCAGCCATTACCGGTGCCTCATCGCCCCTGGTCCCACATCGGCCTGGATTTCGTCATGGGCCTCCCACCGTCCCAGGGCAACACCACCATCTTCACGATAGTGGACCGATTCTCCAAGGTGGCCCACTTCGTGGCCCTCCCGAAGCTCCCAACAGCCCAGGAGACAGCAGACCTCCTGGTCCACCACGTCGTCCGTCTGCATGGGATACCCACCGACATCGTCTCTGACCGTGGTCCCCAGTTCTCCTCACACGTCTGGAGGAGCTTCTGCAAGGAACTGGGGGCCACCGTGAGTCTCTCGTCCGGGTACCATCCACAGACGAACGGACAGGCAGAGCGGGCCAACCAGGAACTGGAACAGACCCTCCGCTGCGTAACATACGCGCACCCGATGGCCTGGAGTAACCATCTGGCCTGGATCGAGTATGCGCATAACAGCCAGGTGTCTTCTGCCACCGGCCTCTCCCCATTTGAGGTGTGTTTGGGGTACCAGCCACCATTATTTCCCGTGGTGGAGGGAGAGGTCGGTGTGCCCTCGGTCCGGACCCATCTTCGGAGGTGCCGTCGGGTGTGGCGCACCGCCCGTTCTGCCTTGTTGAAAGCCCAGACGAGGGCCAAGACCTATGCAGACCGCCGGCGGTCCCCGGCCCCTGCATACCAGCCCGGGCAGGAGGTGTGGTTGTCAACGAAGGACATCCCCCTGCAAGTACAGTCTCCAAAATTGATGGACAGGTTCATCGGCCCCTTCCGTATCCTCAAAGTCCTCAGCCCTGCCGCGGTGAAGCTCCAGCTCCCAGCTTCACTGCGGATCCACCCGGTCTTCCATGTTTCCAGGATCAAACCTCACCACACCTCACCCCTCTGTGCTCCCGGTCCAGTGCCGCCTCCTGCCCGGATCATTGACGGGGAGCCGGCTTGGACAGTGCGCCGGCTCCTGGACGTCCGTCGAATGGGCCGGGGGTTCCAATATCTGGTGGACTGGGAAGGGTATGGACCCGAAGAATGCTCCTGGGTGAAGAGGAGCTTCATCCTGGATCCGGCCCTCCTGGCCGACTTCTACCGCCGACACCCCGACAAACCTGGTCGGGCGCCAGGAGGCGCCCGTTGAGGGGGGGATCCTGTTGTGTGGGCCGCCAGAAGAGGAGGTACTGCTGGCCCACCACCAGAGGGCGCCCTGCCTGAAGTGCGGGCTTCAGGCACGAGAGGGCGCTGCCGCCACGGACAGAGCCGGGAGTGACAGCTGTTACTCATTACTTCCTGACAGCTGTCACTCATTCTTCATCACCTCACTCCATAAAACCCAGACGTCATCTCCACCTCATCGCCGAGATATCGTACTTCATTGAAGGTAATATCCTCAGCCGTTTTGTGTTACAATATATCTGTATATTGTGAGTGTTTGCAGGAGTACCGGTTCCTCTTTCTGTGGAAGCTGAGTGAGTGCAGGACAGCACTCTTTTCCCCTGAGGAATCACTGCGGTACTCATCACATATTGAGTGAGAGGTGGAGGTGGCATTCCCACCGTTGTTGTTGCTGGGTGTACACACACCCACACTTGACTGTCTTTGTTCTCGCCAGCAGTACCAGATCCGACAGTCGGAGACGGTGATCACCTGGGAATTCGGGACTTGGCGGCTCCAGTATTCACCAGGTTCGGTGGTGGCGGAAATCGTGTGGTTCCGGCCCTTCTCAGGACAGACGTCTTCTATCCTCGAGCCTGCCCACACGTCACCTTTGTAATTTGACTGTAATCATATTCTGAGATTGTCTGTATATTCGTTGTGCACATTTCACAACATTAAATTGTTCCTTTTTTGCTCATCTATTGACCATTCATTTGCGCCCCCTGTTGTGGGTCCGTGTCACTACACTTTCACAACACTCCGACTGTCTCACTGAGGGCCATGTACTGGTAACCCAGAATGAGATTGCCCACTCAACAAACTTCCCCAGCCTTCTGGACATGATGAAGGGACTTGGGCTGTCATACCTGGCTTTTCCCCTTTGGCCATTGTACCCCTACAATGGCCAATTTTTAGCTTAAATTCTCAAAAGCTGCTCCCCTTCCGCACCCACCCGGTCGCATTACGCTAAAATGTTATCCTAGCTAGAACCCTGTTATCTGTATATAATATTTTTTTTCTTTGAAATGAAAAAGTCCCTTCATGAACAGTGACATGACATCTCCTAACCGGGCAAAATATTGATGAAGTACCCAGATGTTAATGCATTTTCAATGGAAATCTGCGACTGGACACACTTAGAAAAATGCTCGCAAAATACGTGTTAAAAAATGTCATTTTGACCTGGATATTGAGCCAGTAAAATTCAATTACATTAAATTATGTCAGGAAAGTATTAAACTTACTCTGACACACACACATTCCCAAATATTAGTGTTGAAAGTTACACGGATCTGCGCTGTTCAAGCTGCTGATCTGAGGCGTCCTGCTGCAGCAGCAGCTGTTCAGCGCGGCTCCTAAAACCATTACAATACATTTATATACATATTATATTTTTACACAATTATCCTTTATTGACCGAGTTTCATTCATGAAGTCAGTGGTGTGTGTGCACATCTCTATGTGTGTGTGTGTGACTGTGAGCGGCACAGCACGGGTCATTATAATCTCATTATTTTAAGGTGCAAATAAAAAAAAATCCCCAGTCTCGTTGAACAGTTTTAATCACTAACGACAAGTATTTTAACTAGACATTGGTCTAGCAGTGGAAAATATCAACTAGACATAAGTGAAGAGTTAATGGTCCGTGACATCGGGCGACACAGGTACTGCAGGAAACATCAGCTGTTTATCATCCAAATATCACGGACAAAGTGACAAGAATAACCAAAAACACTTACTTATGGAAGGAAATATTGTCTCCCTTGTTCCTCCGTTTGTGGCTTTGCCAACATGTGCAGCTTTCCGGCATATTCCACCTGTTTCTTGAACTTCTATGTGTGCAAATCACTAACTTGCCTGGAATTAAAATGACGACCACGCCTCCTTACTGACAGTATTTACTTAATGGTTTTCATTATGCTGTTGTTCTTATTTTGAAAGTTCAATAAGTGGACTGATATGTTAAACATGGTGCGAATTTACTGAACAAGTAGTAGACTTTTTTGTTTTGTATATTGTTCTACAAGCCACTTTTAATTACAAATTCATCCGCACACGCCTGAGTTTTCATTATCCTTCATTTGTTTGGCATTTTTTGTTGAAAATTTAGCAGGTGAACACTGGGTGTGTTTAAAACAATATTGTGGGTGCTCTTAATTCATAATGTGAAGTAAAACAGAGCATGCCATGTAAAAGAAACAGTTTTATTTTTGCTTAGTAAACTGTACTATGTGGTCAAGACTATTTATATTTAGTTTCTTTTGTCTGTATTAGCATATTTGATATTGGAGTAATCCAGAAGTAATTGAAAGTAATCAAATTACATTACTTTAATATTATGGTACTTGGATTACATTACTGATTACATTTTTCAACAGGTAGCTAGTAACTGTATCGGAATACATTTTTAAAGTAACCCTCCCAACCCTGCAAAATACATATGTTAGCACTTCTGAGGGTATGTGAACCCATAACATATTAGCATTAGCCACTAATGCTAGTCCTAACCTGTTAGCATCAAAATTAGCATGCTAAAAACAAACATTTCTTTCAGCACATCAGCTATTCTCAAGGTTGGCGCTAAATCACTTCGGCAAAGTGACCAGTTGGAAGGCGAGAATTCATACTTCTGTGACTGGCGGCTCAGTGATAACACGCTCGGGCTGTATGCTGTTTTATTGAAATCAGCCATTTTTTATTGTCTCTAACCTGCTTCTATTGGCCAGCTGGCAGCTATCATTGCCTGGAACAATGAGATTTATACACCAAGCTGACCTAAAGTCAGTGGTGGGCACAGATAACCCAAAAAATTAACTTTGATAACAGATAATCAGATAACTGAAAAGTTATCTTTTATAAAGCTAAACCAATAAACCACCCAAAAATGTATCGGAAGTTACAGATAACCGATAAATTTCAGTATTGTCTCCGGTACACTTGCAACTACTAACAAGCTGATTTTGAGTTTTAACACCACGATCGCTTCTGGTAGCATCAAAAGCGACAACAGACCGAAACAGTCAGCACTTCTGTCTTTGAGCATCCTGCCCCCTACTGGAAGCTCCTGTTTACTAAATAAATGGTAAATGGACTGCATTTATATAGCACTTTTCCATCTGCATCAGACGCTCAAAGCGCTTTACAATTATGTCTCACATTCACCCCGATGTCAGGGTGCTGCCATACAAGGCGCTCACTACACACCGGGAGCAATAGGTTGATTAAGAACCTCGCCCAAGGGATCTTAGTGATTTTCCAGTCAGGCGGGGATTTGAACAGAGGATCTTCTGGTCTCAAGCCCAACTCCTTAACCACTAGACCATCACCTCCCCCAATACACTACATGGCTTCCAACACAGCAGCAAGCTGAGAGGAGCCATAAAGCTCAACTGTCTACTCAATCACAACGCTGCCATCAGGTGGAGGTCTTGGAAAATAAAGCAGTGCTGAGTTATGGTTTGGTGTATAAATAAAATGCATACTGATAGAATAACTCCATTAATGTCAATGCTGTCATTTGTACAAAGTTAAAATATAACATATATCTTTTAATGTTGAATAATGCACTAATTCTAAAGTTTTGTAACAAACACAGACAGATCGCAAAGGATTCTGCATAAAATGTGCCTCCGCTAACACTGATTGGTTGACTCATTCATTCTATGTAAACCAACACGTTAATGTGAGGTGTGTCATGTGTTGGTGTTTACAGATAAATGTGCTTTTGTAAAATATTCCATTTTTTATTTGTGAAAAAAGGCATTTTCAAAAAAAAAAAGGAAAAAAATCCAAGTTGTAATTAGATAACCGTCTGATATAACCGGTGTCAAAAATAAATAGAACACTGCCATGATCTGCTGGTGCCAGATGTTCAGTACTTCAGCTGGGTTTACACTGTGCGAGTTTTGGCCCTTTTTCAGTTAATTTTTCATTCGTGCGAGAATTTTTTTGTATCGAACCGAGTTTCAGGTTAATCGCGCGACCTGCATCATTTGGTATACATGGAGTAACGAGCTGCGTTTAACATCTCACGACCACCTCCTGTTCAGCGATTGTATGGTCAGATGAACATGAAACCTGTTTGATATTCTGGTCGGCCGTCGTGAGGGTATCCCGCTGCTGAAGCGCTACTTGCCTGTGCAAACACCGCAGACCTGTCTTGTAATTTTTTTTTTTAACTTTGATGTCTCCCATTGAGAGTTTTTGTAAAAAATAAGAAATGTAAATTCAGTTTGAAAAAAGCTTCTGTTTACGTTTTGCTTCTGGAAACACGAGTCTGACTTGTGGTTTTTGAATGTACAATGTGTGTGAGAACATAAATCGGGCGCTCTGAACTTTTACACCATGCGGTTCTGTCGTACAGTTTGAGCTGGAACTGAGTACAGTGATTGAAAATATCAGCCCAGCTTCAGGGCAAATACTGCCATGAACACTACTGGCCAGTAGATGGATCTGACAGAATTTCAGAAGCTGGTTCAATTGCAGGTGAGGACACTGGAACCAGAATTTTCCCCACATCACTGAGAGACAATGCTTTTGGTGGTCCACGAGTTCTCTCCACCCTGAACTTCACTGGTTGTGGGACCAGATATGGTTTCCAGTTCATAGTCTTTGAGTTTTCCTGCAGTTTCCAGGTTTATTGACGTGTCTGAAGTTTTGTAATTGGAACAGTCCCAGATGATGGCTCAATTTCTGCTGCTGGGAGAAACCCACACGGAAGGAGAAGGTCTCTGTGCAACGTGCGAGCTGGGCCGCCTCTGCATTCGGGTTTCACTGTATAGACTGGAAGATCTCCAGTGCATTTCACCACCACAAAGACATCTTGTTCCCACTTGTTCACAAAGTTTGTGTTTACCTCTGAGACGCACATTCCACACAAGTACTCTATCCCCTACTTCCAATTTGGATGGTACAATATGATTATCAAAACAAGTCTTGTTCCTTTCAGCAGTTTTGGCAGCATTCTTTGAAGCCAGCTGATAACTCTCCATCAATTGAGACTTGAGGTTTTGTACATACTGGGAATACGATTGACCCCTCTGCTCCCATACTGGAAAACCAAAGGCGAGATCGATGGGGAGACTAGGACAACACCCAAACACGAGTTCATAGAGAGTATATCCAGTAACTTCATTTTTAGTGCAATTGTAGGCATGCATGAGAGGCTTGACATACTCTTTCCACTTTGATTTCTGGTTTGGTTCGAGAGTTGCCAACATTGCCAGCAGAGTGCGATTGAACCTTTCCACAGGATTTTCTCTGGGATGGTATGGTGTTGTATGATACTTTTGAATTCCCTACATAGCACACAGCTCCTTTATCAACTTTGACTCAAAGCCTGGCCCTTGATCTGTATGTAGCCTTTCTGGAATTCCATAATGGACAATGAAGTTGTCCCAAAGACACTTGGCAACTGTTCTCTGATTGGGTGCTGCGATGGCCAGAGCAAACTTAGTAAAGTGATCCATCAGCCGAAGAATGTCTTTGGTATTGCTGGAGTTGGGCTCAAGACTGAGAAAAGCCATGCAGATACATTCTAGTGGATGGGAAGTTCTGATACTGACCAGAGGAGCAGCTCTTTCTGGCAGACTTTTACAGTAAACTGAATGGCCGCAGGTTTTTATCTTTTGTTCCACATCTATCCCTGGTCAATAAAACCGGGTTCTCGCAAGGTCAAGTGTCCTTTCAGTTCCCATTTGACCCATGTCATTATGGAGGCTATGAAGAATGGACGGACGCAACTCTGCTGGGAGGACCAGTTGGTACAATAGTTGTTCCTTTTCCTGTCTCTTTCTGTAGAGAATGCCCTTAATCAGCTCCATTTTGCTCAACTCTCTCAGAAGGAGAGGCAGCTCTGGAAGCTTGTCCCGGACTGCTGGAGGAACCTTTTCACCAGACTCCAGCTGACTTCGCGGAGTCTTCTGAATGGCTCTCTGGAAGTACTGCTACTTTGATCGAAAGAGATTCAACCAAACCATTGCCTGCCAGAGTCCAAACCAGACGGCTTTGACAAATTGTGTCAATGACTTCAGGTGGTAACTCACTGTCAGTAGTGTCTGGGACATCTTGCCGGGCAAAATGAGTAAGCACTTCTTGATCCATTTGAACAGATCCAGCAGGTGAAACGTCACCATGGGGACGACAGGAGAGTGCGTCGGCATCCAGACTTTGCTTTCCTGCTCGATACTGTAACTTGAAAGGCAACATAGAAAGAGCAGCCAGCCAACAATGGCTGGTAGCATCCAGCGTAGCCGACGTCAAGATGTAGGTAAGTGGATTACTGTCGGTAGCCACTGTAAAACTTGCTCCATACAGATAATCCTGAAACTTTTGTTACGCTCCACTTCAGTGCTAAAAATTCAAGTTTGTGAGTGGGATAGTGACTTTCACTGGCGGACAATCTCCGATTGGCATAAGCTATCACCCTGAGTTTTCCTTCTTGCTCTTGGTAGAGGGCTGCACCCAGTCCGGTGCTGCTGGAGTCAGTGTGAAGGATGTAAGGCAACAGAGGATCAGCAAAACCCAGGACTGGTGCAGTGGTAAGTTTATCTATCAGGGTGGTGAAAGCCAATTGACACTCTGGATTTGACTTAGAACTGAAGGACTGCTTAGGATCAAACTGTGAGCTCTTGTTGGTTTTAGTTCTGGAGGAGTGATGTGTTGTTGAATGCCCATGGGTGAGACTGTTGAGAGGCTTGGTGATGGTAGCGTACCCTATAATGAAGCACCTATAATGGCTAGCAAATCCAAGAAAATATCTCAAGGTCTTCAAATTAGTTGGAATTGGCAGGGATTTCAAGATGGCAACCTTTTTTGGGTCTGTCTCAACACCTTTTTTTCGAAACAATGTGTCCCAAGTACCGGACAGAGGTCTGAAAGAATTTGCACTTTTCTGGAAAAAGCTTTAATCCAAATTCCTTCAAGCGGTTCAGCACTCTCAACAGACGGTTTTCGTGCTCCTCAAGGGTGTTAGAGAATATAATCAAATCATCCAAGAACTAGGTGGTGGCCAAGTGGTTAATGCACTTGGTTTCAGTGCAGAAGGTTCCGGGTTCAAATCCCACCCCTGCCACATTTCTCCATGTAATGTGGAGTTGTGTCAGGAAGGGCATCCAGCGTAAAACCTGTGCCAATTCAACATGCAGATCCACCTTGGATTTGCTGTGGCGACCCCAAGTGCAAACAAGGGAGCAGCCGAAGGGACTTACTATCCAAGAACACTAAGACCTCTTAAGTGCAAGTCACCCATGCACTTCTCCATTAGTCTCTGGAATGTTGCTGGTGTATTGGTAACCCCTTGGGGCATCCATTTGAATTCCCAAAATCCAATTGGATTAACAAAGGCGGTGTTGGCTTTATCAGCTTCATCCATCTCTGTCTGACAATACCCAAATTTGAGATCAAGCACAAAAAACCATTTTGATCCAGTGAGCACCGTAAATGATTCTTCCAAGTTGGGCAGAGCATATGCATCTTTAACTGTAAGCTAAGTTTACAGTAGTCAGTACACAGCCTAATGTCTCCATTATTCTTCCTGACAACAGCTATTGGTGATGAGAATGGTGACTCTGATTCCCTGATAACACCAGCATCCAGAAGCTCACAGAGATATTTATGAACAGCCTCTAGGTCTTGTGGGTGGATGGGTCTTGCACGGTGTTTAAAAGAAGGGTTGTCATGGAGATTAATGTGATGTTTTACTTGATTGGTGCATCCAAAGTCCAAGTCATGACGTGAGAAAACTTTAGATATGCCATTCAATTTAGTTGTAATCTGCTCCTTCCACTCTACTGGTATTGGCGACTCACCAAAGTTCAAGTTCAAGGGTGCAGTTGATGCTTTCTGAGCGGCAGAGTTGGTCACATGATGCTCTGAGACAATACACTCGGATGCGCCAAGTTCGGCAATCACACTTATAAAGCTGGTATAAAGGTGTCTTGCTCCCTTTCAATGGACATGACAACTGGAACTTTGTTGAGTGAGCCAGCTTGCAGAGCAACCAGACAGGTACGGACACACAAGCCACCCGGCAGGCCTGAAACCAGGTGCTGAATGAGAGCACACTGACTGCCTGGCCTGGACAGTTTGGCAGAGCCCTGAATGACAACTGTTTGACCCGCTAGAATGAGCACAGGAGCTTTACTGCATACTACTCAACTTTATTTATAAAGCACTTTTGAACAGCCAGAACTGAAACAAAGTGCTATACAGTAGGGGCACCACACCAAGGTAGTCCCTCTGTGCTTGCTGGTGTGTCACTCTGAGAGTCTGCAGGACTGCTGTATACCCATAGTGGGCTCGAATGTTGGATGATTACCAGAGCAAAATTGTTCATACAAGCATATATATATATATTGTCGATTATGTCAGTTGCTGGCAAGCAGCATTTGTGTGAAGTGGTGTGCAGTGCTCTCGGCGGTTTTTCATTGCAAGGAAAATGACGGAAGGACTGGAGCAGCGCTACTGCATCACATTTTGCCATAAACTGAGTGACAGCCAGGTGGAAACCGCTCGGAAGATTCAGACGGCTTTCGGTGATGATGCTATGGGCGTCACACAGATTAAGGAGTGGTACAACCGGTTTAAAGACATCTGCACAACGATGGAGAGCGAGCCATGCTCCGGTTGGCCATCAACATGCTGAAATGACCAGGTCATTGCCAAACTGAACGCTGTGGTGATGCAAGACTGTTGTGTGACTATCCGAGAAATTGCAGAAGAGGTGGACATCAGCTCTTTTTCAGCACATTCCATTGTGACAGAAGATTTGGCCATGAAAAGTGTGGTGGCGAAATTTGTGCCGAAGCTGCTGACAGTGGAGCAAAAGCAACTTCGTGTTGAAGTCTCACAGGACATGCTGGACTCCAAAAAATGATGTCCACCTCTTCCACAATTTCTCGGATAGTCACACAACTGAAAAGCCACTGAAAGCCATCTGAATCTTCCGAATGGTTTCCACCTGGCTGTCGCCCAGTTTCTGGCAAAATTTGATGCAGTCGCACTGCTCCATTTGTTCCGTCATTTTCCTTGCAATGAAAATCCGTTGAGAGCACTGCACACCACCTCACACAAATGGTGCTTGCCAGCAACTGACGCAATCGACAAGCGTGAAAAAATTCACGCATGCGCACGAAGGTTCAATGTTGGCTCATGCAAGCACGCTTGATTCAAATCCATCAGGTTTTTGCCAAAAAAATAAGGTCGGATACTTTTCTAACAGACCTCGTATATAGACAAGGGGATCAAAAAAAAAAAAGTGCTTTTGTTTTATAGTACCCATTAAAAAGGTGTTCATTTCTAATCCTCACTAGAACAATTTGGGTAATGTGTTGTGGAAACCCAGTGCGATGCTAATTTGCCCCCATGTTCTCTTCCTCAGACTCTTTTCTTTCTCAGAAAGAACAATAGTAATGAGTCAGTGTGTGGTAAAGTGAAGGCGTGTCTTGGCTGAAGTGTGTACCACATCACCATTACATTTCCTTCCTCATTAATGTGGCAGTGTAATGGCTGCCAGCTTGAGCTGAACACACTTTATGTTCTACACTGTTTCTTCTTTCTAAAGAAAATGTTTGTCCTCTGGGTGGTAAAGAAGCAGAATTGTGAAAAAGGTGTAATGATAACTGAAGAATGTCATCTTTACAATATTCCATCAGTCAGCTCTACTTCTGTCTGATGCTCCTTAAAAGGAAGCTGTTGCATTTGTAAACTTTTTTTTTATTACTTTATTCACAAGAGGAAGCTTTATGTTTGCTACTCAAATTTTGTATGTATTGATTTTTCTCCTTTTGGCTTTGTTGCATTTAAAGAACCTGTTTTTGCAGTGATGATTTAGCCTCTCTTGCAAGTTGGTTTAAATCCAAAATAAGCTTAAGGGGAATAAAATTCCAAAATAACACTTAAGCCCCCGTTACGCATCGGAAGAATGTGCAGGAACCATGCACGAGTACCTCATCTACACCTGTACCATGGCATCCAAAGTGCATGTAGACAACAGGTAGATGACACAGACTGCTGTCAGACGACCATAAAAGGCGCTGAAGACTGCCCGATGTCCAAATGTCTGGATGCCAAACACGTGCCAAGAGTGGGAAGCAGGTCTACACGCGCATGTGCACAGAGTGCGCAGCGCACACGTGACATATGTGCGCTCCACGCACACGTGTGGGGCTGCAATTATCTCTCAGCCATGTGTGTGTGTGTGTGTGTGTGTGTGTCCATATGAACCACTAAGCGTGCATGCATCCCACTGGACAGCTCCAATGAAAGTTTGCTGGCATTGGCCCATTCTGTCCCCTGCGTCAGATGCAGTGCCTTTCCAGGGAATTTTAATTTCTTTTTTGCTCACTTCAGCAGCACAACGCAACTCTGGACACTGCGATGGTTGGATTATCACATGGGATTTACTATTTTATTTTGGCTGAGAGGATTTTAACCACAGGCTGCGGTCCCGGCTCCACGCCCACGTCCGCACTGTGAAACACTCCTGGGCCGCTGTTGGAGGTGAGATTAATGTTTATTAATGCTGTCACGGCCTGGCACAACAGTTCCATGTCATATCTCCTACAAAGATTATTCTCTTACCAAGAATAATCTTTTGGAGCCACTGCAGTCTGCTTTTACAAAATATCATTCCAAGGGACAGCTCTCACTAAAGTGGTGAATGATCTTCTGCTTGCAGTGGATTCAGACACCACTACAGTTCTGGTGCTGTTAGATCTCAGTGCTGCATTTGATACAGTGGATCATCATATTCTACTCGATAGGCTGGAGAATCATTTTGGGATTCCCAGGAGTGCCCTTGCAAGGTTGATGTCATACTTGACCAGTCGTTCTCACTGTGTTTTGTACAATAACACTACCTCTAACCTTAGTGACATGAAATTTGGGGTTCCACAGGGCTCTTAGGGCCCCTGCTTTTCTCCCTTTATATAGCACCCCTTGGGCACATATTTCAGCATTTTGGGATTACCTTTCACTGCTGTGCTGATGATACTCAGTTATACATGCTGATAACTGCTGGTAATCTCATCCACATAAAATCCTTAGAAGATTGTCTTACATCAGTGAGAAGCAGGATGTATAGAAACTTCCTACTTTTAAACTCTGATAAGACTGAATTTATGAATGAGAATGAGGTCATGGGAATCAATAAACACATTCAGGAATGAATTATTGGCACAATACCGGGAAGCAGTATACCAAAAAAAAAAATAATGTGGACAATGCATATAAAATATTTCTGAAGGCATTTAAGCAATTATATGACAAAAGCTGTCCAATTAAAGAATACCCAAGAAAACTGACGTATGGCAACTGTCCATGGATCACAATAGGTTTACAAAATGCCTGCAAGAAGAAAATGCCCTATACAGAGAATTCATAAGACTGAGATCTAAAGAGGCAGAAAATAAATATAAAGATATAGAAATAAGTTAACAAATATCATAAGGTCTAGCAAAAAGGTTATTATAGGACATTATTAGATAATAACAAACATAATATAAAGGGAATGTGGGGTATACTAAACAGAGAAAGAAATATTAGATATTGTTAAAAAATGTAAAACAAAACATCAACTGATTATAATGACATTAATATGACAACAGTAAAAGAGGTCATTGAAGGGATCTCAAAACCTTTAACATACATCTGTTATTTATCATTTCAAAATGATTCATTCCCAAACAAGATGAAAATAGCCATGGTCATTCCACTGTACAAAACTGGGAATAAGCATCATTTCACAGAAAAGAACTACAGACCCGTGTCTTTACTTCCACAATTTTCCAAAAATACTAGAAAAACTCTTTAATAATAGATTGGATATATTCATTGAAAAGCACAAATTACTCTCCAATAACCAATATGGTTTTAGATCAAACAGTACAACATCATTAACAATAATACAAGCAATTGAAGAAATCATAAACACCATTGAACAAAAGAAATATGCAGTTAGAATATTTATGACATTAAGAAAGCCTTTGACACAATCAACCATGAAAAATTGATTAGAAAACTCAAAAGATATGGCATCAGAGGTTCTGTGTTAGACTGGGTTAGAAGCTATTTACAACAGAGACAGCAGTTTGTGATGGGTGATTGTTATGGTTCGGCGTGGATGAAGGACGAACCCAAAAGCAGGGAGCAGAAAAGGTACGTTAGAAAAGAGATTTATTTACAATGAGTTCAAATACTGAGGTTAAAGAGTCAAGTGTGTGGCAATCTAGCCGCGTGGAGACCGGCCCGCTCAGAGGTGGAATCAGGGGAACCGCAGCCCAGATGTCTTCAGTTCAGGTGGAAGGGACCCGAAGCCAGGTGGCCGCCTGCAAGCTGTCGACGTGACTGGGGAGGAGAGACAGAGGAGTGAGTGCTGAGCCGGTCACTTCCAGAAGTGATTCTCACAGTCAATCAGTGACACACTATCACAGCTGGTCCAGGAGTGCAGTTGTTAGACAGAGTGATACAGTTCAGATTCTTCAAGTTATATTTTATCATAAAAGTTCACAGTTCAGTTTGAATCAGTGATAACTGATTGCAGCTTGTCCAAATAAGCAGAGGGCCAGAAAACCATCCAGTTGTTTCTTAGTGTTTGTTATCAGGAAAAAGTTTGCAGTTCAGTTGTATGATATTCCTTCCACACCCGACGGCATCTCCTGAGGTGGAGCTGCAGCGAGGGAATGGAGAACTCGGATTCCTGGGAAGGAAACAGTGGGGGCTGATAGCCCAAAGAGGCCTCAAAAGGTGACAGTCCAGTGGTTGAGGATACCTGGGAGTTGTGTGCATACTCCAGGCAGGTGTTGACTCCAGTCAGTCGGGTGGGTGGCGGAGACGCACCGTAGGGTGGACTCCAGGTCTTGGTTCGCCCGCTCTGCCTGCACGTTGGTCTGAGGATGGAACCCGGACGACAGGTTGACCGAGGCCCCAAGAGCGGCACAGAAACTCTGCCAGACTTGCGAGGTGAACTGAGGACCTTGGTCAGATATGATTTCAAGAGGTATGCCATGCAGCTGGACGACGTGGAGGACTAGAAGGTCCGCGGTCTCCTGGGCGGTTGATAGCTTTGGCAGGGGAACGAAGTGGGCAGCCTTGGAGAACCGATCCATGATTGTGAGGACGACTGTGTTACCCTGGGATGGAGGTAATCCGGTGACAAAGTCCATCCTGAGGTGTGACCAAGGACGTCCAGGAACCGGGAGAGGTTGCAGGAGACCAGCGGGAGGTTGGTGTGAAGTTTTTCCACGAGCACAGACTGAGCAGGCTTGGACAAATTCTCTCACATCGGCCTGTGCAGAGGGCCACCAGAACTGGTGGCGGAGGAGGTACAGGGTACGGTGGACCCGAGGATGACAAGACAGCTTCAAGGAATGACAGAATTGGATGACTTGAGACAGGACCTCAGGTGGAACAAAAAGCCAACCGGGCGGCCCTCCCCCAGGGTCTGGATGGCGGGTGAGGGCTTCCTGGATGGCTCACTCGACATCCCAGGTCAGTGCCCCCACAATCATGGATCAAGGAAGGATGGTCTCCGGAGTCTGAAGTGGTTCCTTGGTGGGAGAGAATTGCAGAGAGAGTGCATCAGGCTTGGTGTTCTTACTGCCGGAATGGTAGAAAATGGAAAAGTTAAATCGTCCAAAGAACAATGACAACCTAGCTTGCCAGGAGTTCAAACATTTGGCAGACTGGATGTACTCAAGATTGTGGTGGTCTGTCCAAACGATGAATGGAACTGTGGCCCCCTCCAGCAAACATCTCCACTCGGCTAGTGCCTCCTTAACGGCCAAGAGTTCCCAGTTACCCATGTTATAGTTTCTCTCAGCGGGGGTCAGACGTCGCGAGAAATATACGCACGGATGTACCCGATTGTCTGTCTCCAACCTCTGAGATAACACGGCTCCTAACCCTGTGTCCGAGGCATCAACTTCAACGATGAGCTGGTGATCCTGATCTGGCTGTGTGAGGTGCGGTGGCGAATCATTCTTTTAGCAAAGAGAAGGCAGTGTCAGCCTGAGGTGTCCACTGAAAAATGGTTTGAGGATGTGAGTGCAGAGAGGGGAGCTGCAATCTGACTAAAACCGCGAATGAAGTGTCGGTAGAAATTCACGAAGCCCAGGAATTGCTGTAATTATTTTACACTGGATGGAACTGGCCAGTCCACGACTGCTTTGACCATGGCTGGGTCAGGTTTGACCTGATTGTGAGAAATGATGAAGCCCAAAAAAGACACAGTGTTGAGGTTAAACTCGCATTTTTCTGCCTTGACAAATAACCTGTTCTCTAACAGTCACTGGAGTACCAAGCGCACATGTTTAGTGTGGGCTTGAAGGTTCAGTGAAAAGATCAGGATGTCATCCAGGTAAACAAAAACAAAACAATTTAGAAAATCACGCAACACATTGTTAACAAGTGCTTGGAAGGTGGCAGGTGTGTTGGTGAGACCGAAGGGCATGACCAGGTACTCAAAATGTCCCAAAGGTGTATTAAAGGCAGTTTTCCACTCGTCCCCCTCCTTGACACGCACCAGGTGGTAAGCATTGCAGAGGTCCAATTTGGTGAATATGGTCACCCCATGCAAGGAGCTAAACGCTGAATCAAGAAGAGGAAGTGGGTACCGATTGCTGACCGTGATGACGTTTAGTCCCTGGAAGTCAATGCAGGGGCGAAGAGAGCCGTCCTTCTTACCAACAAAGAAGAAGCCTGCCCCTAGGGGGGACGAAGAGGGTCGGATCAGCCCAGCGGCCAAGGAGTCCCGGATGTAGGTCTCCATTGACTCGCATTCCGAGTGGGAGAGGTTAAAGAGCCTACCCGAAGGAAGCGGGGCGCCAGGAAGCAACTCAATGGCGCAGTCATATGGGCGGTGAGGAGGAAGTGAGAGAGCACGAGCCTTACTGAACACTTCACCAAGGTCATGGTACCCAAGAGGAATTAACGACAAATCGGGAGGTGGATGGACCTGGTCTTTGACCACAACGCTGGGGGGAACCGAGGAACTAAGACACCCCCTATGACAGGCTTTGTTCCATCGAGTGATAACTCTGGACTGCCAATCAATTCCGGGATTGTGTTTGACGATCCAAGGGTGGCCTAGAACCAAGGGGGATGAAGAGGGGATTGTTGTGAAAGTGTAGGAACATGGACCCACAACAGGGGGCGCAAATGAACGGACAATGGAGGAGTCAAATAACACTGTTTTTACTGTTGTGAAACAGGCACAACAAATACAACCGATTACAATATGGAGATTGAGCTTAATTACAACGGTGTCGTGTGGGCAGGCTCGACGATAGGAGACGTCTGTCCAAGTCGAACCGGAACCAACCCGATTTCCTCTGCCACCGAACCCCGGGAATACTGGAGCCGCCAAGTCCCGAATTCCCAGGTGGCCACTGCCTCCGCTCGTCGGATCCGGTACTGCTGGCAGGAAACAGAAACAGTCAGGTGTGGATGCGGCTGCACCCAGCAACACGGAGGGTGGAGAGTCCACCTCCACCTCTCGTCAACAACAATCAAGAAATGTAGGAAGGTGAGTACTTATCCAACTGCTGTCTGGTAGTCAGCTGTCCTACAGATAATCAACAAGAATACACTTAAAGTCACACGTATGTGTAGGCTGAGATGGTTACCTCTTTGGTAAGGCGATATCTCGGCAAATGAGGTGGAGATGCCGTCCTGCTGATATACCTCCTTATTGATTGGGATCAGCTGTCTCCAGTGATGGGTGACAGCTGTCATCCTGGCTGCTCCTGTAAGGCGGCAGCGCCCTCCGGTGCCTGGAGCCCACACTCCAGGCAGGGCGCCCTCTAGTGGTGGTGGGCCAGCAGTACCTCCTCTTCAGCGGCCCACACAACAGGGATAACATAAAACTGTATAATCTCTCTGTGATTACCTGACACCACTAAAGTGACTGGAACAGTGCAGTGAGTAATGGTAGTAAGGGGCGTGCCATCTAAAGCATGCACAGACAGTGAGGACGTAAGTGCTTCAAGTGGCAACCTACCCTTGGAAGCAAAACTAGCGTCCGGACCCGGCGCCACGAGGGGGCGTTTGGGGGTGACGCCCCCTCACGTCATCAACCTCGCCCCCTCAGATATGAGAGTTATCAAAAATAAAAATAAAAAAGAAAGAAAAAGAAATACTGGAAAATATAGCGCCTCGCAGTTTTGTGGATTTTTTAGTCCAATTTTGCATGCTTTTTTTTTTTAACAGCGCATTGTGCTCTGCATCCTCATCAAGCAGGCCGGTGTTCTGTCGAGATGACGGGACACCTGTTGCGGCACCGTGAAGGGAGAGCACGCGCATTGTGTTCTGCGTGTCTGTTTATAACAGGGGTGGCCAAGTTCGATCCTTGAGAGCCACATTCCTGACACTCTTAGTTGTCTCCCTGCTCCAACACACCTGAATCCAATGAACGACTCGTTAGCAGACTTTTAATGAGCCTGTCATTGGATTCAGGTGTGTTGGAACAGGGAGACAACTAAGAGTGTCAGGAATGTGGCTCTCGAGGACCGAACTTGGCCACCCCTGGTTTATAAGAATCTTCTTGTCCAGAAGAAAAAAGAGTGCCAACAACTACCCATAACTGTGTTCTTCACTCGGAAAAAGACACCTGCAGCGAGGTGTGAGTGGAAAAAGGCGCGACAGTGGCGCGGCGCCAGGACGAAGAGGCACGATCACAGGAACTGTGAAATACTGGTCAGTCACTATTAATAATTTCTTATGTGTCCAACCTCGTAGGTTGATCGTTAAAATTAAATTCGTTAGTTCTAAAAGCCATCATAATTATTTATAGGAAAATGTTCTATTTTTATTTTTCAAACAAATGTTTGGGCCTGAAAACAGGTTGGTCTTATTTTTCTACTAAGGTTTGAACTTTGAGAGTGTTTACACACGAGAGAAAAGTGAGAAAATGTTAATGCCTGTTGAGAAAAGTGTATAGTGTGTAGTGAGGGGTTTTACAGCCTTAAAACGTCTATAATATTTGTAAAAAATAACGCTGACTACTCACGGATTTCGCCTATTGCAGGCTATTTTTAGAACGTAACTCCCGCGATAAACGAGGGACCACTGTATAGCTACATGAAAGGTTTATGTGGGGTTAATCTACTGTCTCGTGTCATTTCTCAGATCAGTTGTTGGTTTGGTTTTGTGGTATGCAGGAGATCACTTGACCGAGGGTCTGTACGTTCAAATAATAATTTAAAAATACTGTCATCACTCTTTACTCTTAGTCAGTCTCTTACAACGGTGTAGCCTAAATACACTAGCTTTCTAGGAGCGCACCCAGTTCATTACGCACGCTCAGAGGCAGGTACCCTCCGGTGTGCACTTTTTTGTGGGGGGGGGGGCAACCCCGCCCCCTGTGATAAACTCATCGCCCCCTTAATATTTTTTTCTGGCGCCGAGCCTGCTAGCGTCGATGAAATCACCCTCGGCTCCCGTGTCAATGAGTGCAGGAACCGAAAGTGTTTCACTGCCAAAACCAAGAGTGGCCGGGATTTGAGTGTGGCCGGAACCCACACCCGTGAATTTAGCTTGGCTCACTCGCAGCCTGGATCCTACGGGTGAGCGTTGGCTTTTGGCCGAACAGGGCATGTGCTAAGGCTGTGCCCCTTAGCACTGTAGCACATTATTCCAATTGGCCTCCGCTGCTAATATGCGGAAGTCCACCACGAATTCTGCAGCACTGCGCAAACCCTGCTTGAGAGTGAGCAGCCGTTGAGAAACGGAATCTCTCCCAGTCGGATGCTCAAAACTAAATGGAATTCTTTAGTGAAAGCAGTGAAAGAAGGGAGGAGCGGAGAGTTGTTGCTCCAGAGCACGGTCGCCCAGGAGCGCGCATCTCCTCTGAGCAGATTAATGACGTAAGCAACTTTACTTTTATCGGCGCTATAATGAGAAGGACGTTGATCAAAAACAAGAGAGCGTTGCATCAGAAAAGTGGCACATGTATCTACACAACCCGTGAACGGTTCTGGGTGGCATATGTATGGTTTGGGACGGAGCGCGGAGACAACACCGGAGAACAAAGAGGTGATTAACTGAGCTGGAACAGCAGGAGACGGCTTCAGAGTGTGACTGACTGAAAGCTGAGACAGCTGTGATGAGAGATCTGAGAGGCGGATGTCGGAGTGTTTGACATGGTCTGTGAGTGTGCTCACGTGATCCGCGATGGAATCTACGGCTTGCTGGAGCTTTACAAGGTACTCTCCCTGGATGCTAAGCGCTTGCTGAAAACAGTCTGCCCCCGGTGGGTCCATGACGTGGCCAGAATCTTCTGTTATGGTTCAGCGTGGATGAAGGACGAACCCAAAAGCAGGGAGCAGAAAAGGTACGTTAGAAAAGAGATTTATTTACAATGAGTTCAAATACTGAGGTTAATGATTCAAGTGTGCGGCAATCTAGCCGCGTGGAGACCGGCCCGCTCAGTGGTGGAACCAGGGGAACTGCAGCCCAGATGTCTTCAGTTCAGGTGGAAGGGACCCGAAGCCAGGTGGCCGCCTGCAAGCTGTCGATATGACTGGGGAGGAGAGACAGAGGAGTGACTGCTGAGCCGTTCACTTCCAGAAGTGATTCTCACAGTCAGTCAGTGACACACTATCACAGCTGGTCCAGGAGTGCAGTTGTTAGACAGAGTGATACAGTTCAGATTCTTCAAGTTATATTTTATCATAAATGTTCACAGTTCAGTTTGAATAAGTGATAACTGATTGCAGCTTGTCCAAATAAGCAGATGGCCAGAAAACCATCCGGTTGCTTCTTAGTGGTTGTTATCAGGAAAAAGTTCACAGAGGACGAAGTCAGCTCTAAGCTGAGGCTCAGACAGGTGGTGTGTGGAAACACCCAAAAAGTCAGCAAAATTCTATTTCTGGAAAAACAGAGGCCAAGCTTACCGTGGAAGATTAGCGGAGATTCCGGCGAAGATGGAATGAGGAGCCGGGGTTCTTATGCAGGTGCTGATTGGATGGAGATCACGTGTGTTGATCAGCTTGCAGCGTGCCACTTGTGCACAGGGAGAAAAAGGAGCAGCAGCAGCAGGAACAGAGCAGGCAGCCCACAACAGGTGATGTCAGTTCTGAATGTTTGGACATTGTTTGTGGGGTACCACAGGGGTCAGTGTTGGGGCCCAAACTATTTATATTGTATATTAATGATATTTTTAAGGTGTCACAGATACTCAAACTGGTGTTGTTTGCTGATGACATGAATTTTTTCTGTTCTGGGGAGATTTTAAAAGAAATGGTAGAGGAAATCACTGAAGAAATGAACAAATTGAAAATGTGGTTTGACCGAAACAAATTGTCAATGAACTTAAATAAAACAAAATGAATGTTATTTGGGAGCTGCAGAAGCAATGAGCAACTATGAATACAGATAGATGGGGTGCAGATTGAAAGGGTTAATGAAAATAAATTCCTTGGGGTAATAATAGATGAGAAAATCAGTTGGAAACCACACATCAAATATATACAAACCAAATTATCAAGAAGCATTTCAGTGTTAAACAAAGCAAAGCATGGTCTGGATCATAAATCACTCCGCATCTTATACTGTTCCATTGCCTTACCGCATTTCAATCACTGTATAGAAATCTGGGGTAATAACTATATGTGTTCAATGAAATCACTAATTATTCTTTAAAAAAGGGCAATACGAGTCATTCGTAATGTCGGCTATCAAGACCATACTCACTTACTCTTCTTAAAATCAAAACTATTAAAATGAACAGACAGATCTTGTACAAGGCAAAAAAATGACCTTTTACCAAAAAAACATACAGAAATTGTTCAAGGATCGGGAGGGGGGATATCAATTACGAGGGCAATACAACTTCAAAATGAACAAAATCTGTACAAACAAGAAACGATTGTGCATTTCATTCTGTGGGGTGAGACTGTGGAACAGTATGAATGAGGAGTTAAAGCAGTGTCCGAACATTCAACAGTTTAAAACAAAATATAAAGAATGGGTTTTCACGGGATACAGGGATGAAGTGGGGGGGTGTCACTACGTGTTCATGGGAAACTGTTATTGATTATTTATTTCTGTATTTGTTTTATGGATTTATTTATGTTCATTGTTAGTTGGGTCTATGTTTTCTGTTGTGTTTTGTTTTGTCGGGTTCCTTATGTCTTTGTGATGGTCTAGTGGTTAAGGTGTTGGGCTTGAGTCCACAAGATCATGGGTTCAAATCCCCACCTGACTGGAAAATCACTAAGGGCCCTTGGGCAAGGTCTTTAATCCCCTATTGCTCCCGGTGTGTAGTGAGCGCCTTGTATGGCAGCACCCTGACATCGGGGTGAATGTGAGGCATAATTGTAAAGCTCTTTGAGCGTCTGATGGAGATGGAAAAGCGCTATATAAATGCAATCCATTTTTTCTAAAATTGCATCATTGTATCATTATTATTGTTACTATTAGTATTATTGTTGTTTTTATTATTATTATCATTATTATTATTATGATTATCAATAGTAGTATTTTTAAGGAAACAGGGATTGATATATACGAGGTCTGTCAATAAAGTAACGGTCCTTTTTATTTTTTTCAAAAACTATATGGATTTCATTCATATGTTTTTACGTCAGACATGCTTGAACCCTCGTGCACATGCGTGAGTTTTTCCACGCCTGTCGGTGACGTCATTCGCCTGTGAGCACTCCTTGTGGGAGGAGTCGTCCAGCCCCTCGTCGGAATTCCTTTGTCTGAGAAGTTGCTGAGAGACTGGCGCGTTGTTTGATCAAAATTTTTTCTAAACCTGTGAGACACATCGAAGTGGACACGGTTCGAAAAATTAAGCTGGTTTTCAGTGAAAATTTTAACGGCTGATGAGAGATTTTGAGGTGAGACTATCGCTTTAAGGACTTTTCACGGTGCGAGACGTCGCGCAGCGCTCTCAGGCGCCATCATCAGCCTGTTTCAAGCTGAAAACCTCCACATTTCAGGCTCTATTGATCCAGGACGTCGTGAGAGAACAGAGAAGTTTCAGAAGAAGTCGGTTTCAGCATTTTATCCGGATATTCCACTGTTAAAGGAGATTTTTTTAATGAAAGACGTGCGGACGGGTCCGCGCGTCGGGACGCAGCCGCCGCGACACTCCGCCACAGGAAAAACACCTCTGTTGAAAGCCTTAAGGACAAGTTGGAACATGTCCTGCCTGTTAAACAATTTCTCATATACTCACTCCACTGAAAGCCATCAAAAGCCGCCTGGATTTTACAAATGGTTATCAACACGGAGGTGTTTTTCCTGTGCCGCCGCACTGCGTCGGCTGCGTCCTGACGCGCGGATCCGTCCGCATGTCTTTCATTAAAAAAATCTCCTTTAACAGTGGAATATCCGGATAAAATGCTGAAACCGACTTCTTCTGAAACTTCTCTGTTCTCTCACGACGTCCTGGATCAATAGAGCCTGAAATGTGGAGGTTTTCAGCTTGAACAGGCTGATGACGCTGCCTGAGAGCGCTGAGCGACGTCTCGCACCGTGAAAAGTCCTTAAAGCGACAGAATCACCTCAAAATCTCTCATCAGCCGTTAAAATTTTCACTGAAAACCAGCTTAATTTTTCGAACCGTGTCCACTTCGATGTGTCTCACAGGTTTAGAAAAAATTTTGATCAAACAACGCGCCAGTCTCTCAGCAACTTCTCAGACAAAGGAATTCCGACGAGGCGCTGGATGACTCCTCCCACAAGGAGTGCTCACAGGCGAATGACGTCACCGACAGGCGTGGAAAAACTCACACATGCGCACGAGGGTTCAAGCATGTCTGAAAATTGTTCATGGACTGGCACCTCCCTACCTAGCTGACCTAATTAAACCCTATGTATCGGCCCGGGCTTTGCGTTCTCAAGGTGCAGGACTACTTTGTGTCCCTAGGGTGAATAAGAAGTCTGCGGGTCACAGAGCTTTCTCTTATCATGCCCCTGTTCTGTGGAATGATCTCCTCGTGTCAATAAAACAGGCAGATTCTGTAGAGACTTTCAAGTCCAGACTTAAGACATACTTATTTTCCCTTTCATATGGCTAGAATACTGGCATAGTATGTTTCTATGCCTTTTACTCTTTTAATTCATTTTATTAGGAAACGAAGTGTGCCGCGGCCTCAACTTTTCTAAATTCTGGGTCTTTTAGTGAAGCTTAGGGCTAGCGGCAGGCGATCATCTTAGTATTTCTACTGTTTATTTTGTGGCTTAATGCTGATAAATTACACTGTATTTGTTGTCTTTCTGATGCTTGATTCTGCTTTTTTTCTTTTCTCTCTGTTTAAGGTGCAGCTCCATCCAGAGATGGCAGTTGTATTTGTGCTGGCGACCCTCCTGTCCTGTGCACCAACAGCATTTCCTGTATGTTCCTTTTGTGAATTGTTCTGTAATCTATGTCTGTAGCATGGCCCAAGCAGAAGGTCACCCCTTTGAGTCTGGTCTGCTTGAGGTTTCTTACTCAGAGGGAGTTTTTACTTACCACTGTTGCTCTGGGGGGTTAGTAAGGTTAGACCTTACTTGTGTGAAGCGCCGTGAAGGCAACTCTGTTGTGATTTGGCGCTATATAAATGAAAATAAATTGAAATTGCAATGATTTGTAGCTTAAGCACTGCCGAGCAGCAATGCTTGCATGGAGTCATTTTCTGTAATTGTGTAGCAGCTACTGCATGCAGAAAAACAACAATCGTTTTGAGTCTGTGCTGCTTCTCTTGCATGCAGTATGCATGTCTGCAGTGGTGGGCACAGATGACCAAAAAATTAACTTCGATAACACATAATCAGATAACTTAAAAGTTATCTTTGATAAAGTTAAAACAATAAACAACCCAAAAATGTATCGGAAGTTACAGATAACCGATAACTGATCAATTCCAGTATTGTCTCCGGTACACTTGCAACTACTAACAAGCTGATTTTAAGTTTAACACCACAATCGCTTCTGAAAGCATCAAAGGCGACCACAGACCCAAACAATGAGTCAGCACTTCTATCTTTGAGTGTCCTGCCCCCTACTGGAAGCTCCAGTTTACTACATGGCTTCCAGCACAAACGCAACTGAAAGGAGCCACAAAGCTCACAACGCTGCTGTCAGGCCGAGGTCTTGGAAAATAAAGCAATGCTGAGTTATGGTTTGGTGTAAATAAAATGAATACTGATAGAATAACTCCATTAATGTCAATTCTGTCATTTGTGCAAAGTTAAGATATAACATATATCTTTTAATGCTGAATAATGCACTAATTCTGAAGTTTTGTAACAAACACAGACAGACGGCATTCTAAGTAAAATGTGCCTCCGCTAACACTGATTGGTTATGTAAACTAACATGTTACTGTGAGGTGTGTTGTGTGTTAGTGTTTACAGATAAAGGTGCTTTTGTAAAATATAAGATAACCGTTGGATGTCAAAATAAATAGAACACTGCCATGATCTACTGGTGCCAGTGCGAGTTTTGGCCCTTTTTCAGTTGATTTTTCATTGGTGCAAGAATTGTTTAGATTGCACAGAGTTTCAGGTTAATCGCACGTCCTGCATCATTTTGTATACATACCTGCGTTTAACATCTCACGACCACCGCTCGCGCTGTGCCTGTGCAAACACTGCAGACCTGTCTTATAATGTTTTTTGTTTTGTTTTAAACTTTGATGTCTCCCATCAAGAGTTTTTGTAAATTAAGTTTTAAAAAAATCTTCTGTTTACGTTTTGCTTCTGGAAACACGAGTCCGTGTGGTTTTTGAATGTACAATGTGTGTGAGAACATAAATCGGACGCTCTGAACTTTTACACCGTGCGGTTCTGTGGTACAGTTTGAGCTTGGAACCAAGTACAGTGACTGAAAATATCAGCCCAGCTTCAGTTTGAATACTGCCATGAACACTACTGGCCAGTAAATGGCAGTAGAGACTTGCCAAAACAAAATTCCAGATAATCTGTGTCTGCTGCTACTCTGCTACGTTTAAAATGCGTGGAATTTAATAAACACAAACACAATAACGTCTATAAACCCAGAGAATATATTCACTAGAGTTTAATGCTGTTGTCCATGGAGCCTGATCAGAGTGTCTCAAATGCATTTTTCATGTCGTGAACGTACTGAGATTATCCTATACCCATGATGCACCTGGACACAGCATGTCCACACTAAAACCTTAGCGCATTACTTTAAAACTAAAACATATATCTGATATTTTCACTTTATAAAACTTCAGATATGATGTTAATTTAAATAACTTGTCCGAAATTATTTTGGTTAAAATTTGAACCATGAGTTAAAAATGTATGCCTCTGGATGGCTTGGGTGATATTGCCGTCGTATCGGTATGGGGTTAAAAGAAATGATTTTTTTTTTGTGACCAGTTCTCTTTTGCTTGCAGAGGATAGAGCAGTTTCTTCTAGAAGCAGCTCTTCTTTTTGCAGAGGGTAGAACTACATCTACTACAAAACATTTAACAGGTAGTTGTTCAACTGATTTTATCTTCAATAATTATCGGTTATCGGATTATAGTAACTGTGCCCACCACTGCGTGTCTGTACATACCGTAAGGCCGTACTTTGTACAGCATGCATGTGCACACAAACAATTGTCAATAAACGCTCCCTTCATGAAAATTACAGGCCCTTGGGCCGTTTATTACAGCAAATACGGTATATATATATATCACAGTATATGCTTTTCCCTTACAATGAAAATTTAAATACTTCTGAAATGGTAAAATACTGCTAAAACAACTGCATGACAATTATTAATGCACACAAACCTTCATTACTTGGAGTAATTTCACATAGTACAGAGGTATTTTAGAACATTTATTGCCTGATTTAATAAGCTTCCATTTCTTGGGCACTTCAAATGAACTTTGGGAAGGCTCGCTGGGATGGACACAATTTTGTGGATGCTTTACGAAGAGTAAATGCACAACTGATAGCGGGCGGTAACATGAAGTAGACAGCTGTATATCAATGAGGATTTTGCACATGTTAATGGCCATAAGTGCAAAATGAAATTAAATTAAATTACTGGACGCAAGTACAAGACAACTCTTTATCCAGATCTTAATATACATGGAAGACAACTCAGTACTCAAATAACAGTATATTTAGCAGTGTACAAACAGCAGTAAATTTTAATTATTTATCAAATGCTGTCTATATTATATTGACTATCATTATTTCTCCAGTGTTTGTATAATATATTTTTTATACTTACTACACATGGTATTGTTACTCTGTCCTGTGGCAGGCTGTTCCATGTATCCACCACTCTCATTGTAATTTCTTGCTGTGAGCCCTTCTGCTGTCTTCTGATAATGGCACAACAGCGGCAAATTCACTTGCATTGTTGCCTTGTCCTTCATTATGCACAAACTCTGCCACAACTATTCATGCATTGGCAACTAAAAAAAGCTCCCATTTCCGATATTTAATTCTTGTTACATCGGAAGTGTTTTCGCAGACTGGTCAATATTATGATGCATTCCGCCTGTGGACCACACACAGCTAGCTTTGTGCACACTTCCCTGTATGTTCCGGCAGAACACACTATGATTATTCACCAGTTTGTAAAAATACATTTTAACAAGAAGTAAATGTATGAAATACAAAACTGTTTTTTTATGTGTTTGTTTGTTTGTTGTAATTTGTTGTAATGTTGTAATATCCAAGTAATGAGGTTGCTCAGGTGTGCATCCTGTGTGCAGTAGTGTCCCACACAGACTCTGATATGTGTGTCTGTTTTTGGTCCACCTGCTAGGATAATATCTCACTTGGTTGTGACATCCAGTGAACAGCATCCGCAAGGAAATTCATGCAGTTCAGAGTGATGTTTGCAGCCATTCAATGTCCCCTCACCTCACTCACGGGGTAGTGCCCACACCAAAAAATTTGCATGACAAACTTCCTTATCAAATTGTCAGGTGTGCACCTCATACCCTCGTGATGTAGTCTCCATAACTCAGAACGTGCACAACATGTGGTACAACTTGTGAGGGGTTGACACAAGCTTTTCCTTTTATAAGACCGAAGAGAAACAGTGCTTCTGGAAGTGGTTGAGCGAATCCAGCAGCCTCCAGCAACCTCACTGTGCAGACAAGCCAGCACCCATGCACCGTGCACGCATGTCGGTGGGAGGGATGCTGTTGTGTGGGCCGCTGAAGAGGAGGTACTGCTGGCCCACCACCACCAGAGGGCGCCCTGCTTGGAGTGCGGGCTCCAAGCACTAGAGGGCGCCAGACCCAGAGGAAGTGACAGCTGTCACTCATCACACCAGCTGTCACTCATCTACACCAATACTTAAGCCGGACTGCAACTCCACCTCCCCGCCGAGAAATCGACTACCGAGAGGTAACTTCTCTGCTGACTCATATCATTGAGTGGATTCTGAACTTCTGTTGCAGCCGGTATCCTGTGGTGTTCGCCCTTATCTGGGGAATTGGCGTGTGGCGTGACGACGACGACTGCGCTACAGATAAGTGGTTACACAAGGAGCTGCACGAGTGTGTGATTCGGAGGTGGAGGTCCTCCTCCTGACTGTGTACAGACTATAGACCACTGAGTGTAAGGACTTACACTCATTCATCTTGTCTCTGCTTTTGCCAGCAGTACCAGGTTCGACAGCCGAAGACAGAGGTCACCTGGGGACTCGGGACTTGGCGGCTCCGGTGTTCTTCAGACCATTGGTGGTGGAGGCCGTGTGGGACGCGGCCTCTCTCTCGTCGGGGTCTTCTATCTTCGAGCCTGCCCACACGTCACCTGGTGTTAATTGACTTTGCAATTTCTGTATATTTAGTTGTGTATTGTCACAACATTAAATTGTTACCTTTTGGCTTACTCATTGTCCGTTCATTTGCGCCCCCTGTTGTGGGTCCGTGCTACGACACCTTCCCAACAGATGCGACCTGTCCGGCCATGGAAGAGCTGTACTAGCCAATTTTGTTAAGGAAACCTTTTTATTTATTTATTTTTCTAAGGACAGAAGTGGAAATACGTTTAATGCTGTTGGTCAGCACACACCTGCCATGCACACATGTCAGCGAGTGGACATGTCCTGTCTGGCCATGAGGGACCCACAAGAACTGGATTTATTGTGTTATTTTCTTTTATTTATTTATTCTTTTATTTATTTCTTTTTCTGAGGACCGCAGTGGAAATAAGTTTAATGCTGCCAAGCCGGTGACGCATGGACAGCCGACGCATGGACAGCCGGTTACACATGTGGAGAATGTAGACAAGGTGATCTGGATTTATAGTTTTTATTTATATTGTTTGTGAGGACATCAGTGGAAGTGGAGAGACGCAGCGCCTGGACATCATTTTACAAATCCATGAGTGATTGTTCACACTTTTCTTCTTGTTTATTAATTATTATTAATTCTTATTTATTTATTATTTTATTATTATTTACAGTGCTTTTTCTGGCTAAAGTCAAGAGATGTTTCACAGCTTCTTTCACATAATAACAATATAAAGCAATAACAATAACATTAATCCTGAGCACTGTGTGAACAGTCTTCATTTCAGCCACGCTAGTGACACTCAACATCTGTGAGAGTGCCACGCGGTATTAATGCACAAATCCTTGTGCCTGCAAAGACAGTGGCAGTGCCGTGAGACTTTTGTGTATGTGCTGTGCTGCATGTCAGTGGCTCTCATGCGGACTGCTTGAGATTTGTGGCCATATATTCACCACCACTCCGGACGGCATTTGGCGGACAGGTGGCCGTCATGCTTGCACATGTTGGGAGGACTAATTCCGTGAGATTCCACATGAAAAAGTTGTCGCCTGTTCACCTGTTTTAGCGCAATCTTTTGCCTCCACCTATTGTCCACCAGTCACAGCCCAGTGAGATACTAGCCTTATGCATGGAGACTAGGGATGGGGCCGATTCAATCCTGGATCGGTGTCAGGTTCCGATACCAACGTAATTCACATATCGGAAAATATCAATCCAACCCGCGACATTTTCCGATACTGGAGAAGAACCACTGCGAATCCTCTCAACTGCTGTTTGCTCTCTGCTTTTTTACTGCCTGGGGGGGTTTCTGAAGCCGGGCTGTTTGAGAGATCTCTCTTCTGCAGTGTTCTAGCTGTGGTTAGCATCAAATTTCTGCCCAGCTCTCGGATTCAAATTGTTGTTCATCGAGCCAGGATTTTCCAAAAAATTAACTGAATTGTTTCTGAAAATGTGTGCTAAAAAGTTAGCCTCTTCACTGTTCCAAGGCTGTAAAATGCTATGAAAAGCCAGCTCAGCGTGCAGCCGAGGAAGACAGCAAACAGAGATTCTGTCCACCAAAAGGCAAAAAATCTCCATTAAAATTCTGCCATGAGTGTCAGTGATTATACATTTATTTTACAGTTGAAAGGATTTGTTTTTCCCAAAAGTTTGAAAACAGCGAGAGAGAAAAAGAGAGAGAGAGAGACAGAGGGAGAGAGAAAGCGAGAGAGAGGAAAAGAGAAAGCAAGTGACAGACAGAGAGAGAGTGCTGTCGTTTGTCTTTAAGCCTATAAAAGTCTATAAAAAATAAAAGTACTTAATTCTTTCACCAAAACATCAAATCTAGGCTTTCATCTTACAATCCCAGTTCCAATGAAGGTGGGACGCTGTGTGAAATGTAAATAAAAAACAGAATACAGTGATTTGAAATTCCCCTTCAACCTATATTCAAGACAAGATATTTAATGTTCAAACTGATAAACTTTTTGTTTTTGTGCAAATATTTGCTCATTTTCAAATGGATGCCTGCAAAAGCTGGGACAGTGGCAACAAAAGACTGGGAAAGTTGATGAATGCTCAAAGAACACCTGTTTGGAACATTCCACAGGTGAACAGGTCAATTGGAAAGAGATGAGTGTCATGATTGGGTATAAAAGGAGCATCCCCAAAAGGCTCAGCTGTTCACAAGCAAAGATGGGGTGAGGATCACACTTTGTGAACAACTGCATGAAAAAATAGTCCAGCAGTTTAAGAACAATGTTTCTCAATGTTCAACTGGAAGGAATTTAGGGATTCCATCATCTACAGTCCATAATATATTCAGAAGATTCAGAGAATCTGGAGAACTTTCTACACGTAAGCGGCAAAGCCCGTGACCTTTGATCTCTCAGGCAGCACTGCATTAAAAACCGACATCATTGTGTAAAGGATCTTACAGCATGGGCTCAGGAACACTTCAGAAAACTATTGTCAGTTAACACAGTTCGTCGCTACATTTACAAGTGCAAGTTAAAACTCTACCATGCAAAGTGAAAGCCATACATCAACAACATCCAGAAACGCTGCCGCCTTCTCTGGGCCTGAGCTCATTTGAAATGGACACATGCAAAGTGCAAAAGTATGCTGTGGTCTGATGAGTCCACGTTTCAAATTATTTTTGGAAATCATGGACATTGTGTCCTCCAGACAAAAGAGGAAAAAGACCATCCAGATTGTTACCAGCGCAAAGTTCAAAAGCCAGCATCCGTGATGGTATGGGATGTGTTAGTGCCCATGGCATGGGCAACTTACACATCTGTGATGGCACCATCAATGCCGAAAGGTACATACAGGTTTTGGAGCAGCACATGCTGCCATCCAAGCAAATTCTTTTCAGGGACGTCCCTGCTTATTTCAGCAAGACAATGCCAAACTACATTCTGCACATGTTACAGCATGGCTTCATAGTAAAAGAGTGCGGGTACTAGACTGGCTGCAGTCCAGACCTGTCGCCCATTGAAAATGTGTGGCGCATTATGAAGCGCAAAATACGACAACAGAGACCCCGGACTGTTGAACAACTGAAGTCGTACATCAAGAAAGAATGGGAAAGAATTCCACCTACAAAGCTTCAACAATTAGTGTCCTCAGTTTGCAAATGTTTATTGAGTGTTGTTAGAAGGAAAGGTGATGTAACACAGTGGTAAACATACCACAGTCCCAGCTTTTTTGAAACGTGTTGCAGGTATCCATTTCAAAATGAGCAAATACAGTAGTGTTCAGAATAATAGTAGTGCTATGTGACTAAAAAGATTAATCCAGGTTTTGAGTATATTTCTTATTGTTACATGGGAAACAAGTTACCAGTAGATTCAGTAGATTCTCACAAATCCAACAAGACCAAGCATTCATGATATGCACACTCTTAAGGCTATGAAATTGGGCTATTAGTAAAAAAAAAAAGTAGAAAAGGGGGTGTTCACAATAATAGTAGTGTGGCATTCAGTCAGTGAGTTTGTCAATTTTGTGGAACAAACAGGTGTGAATCAGGTGTCCCCTATTTAAGGATGAAGCCAGCACCTGTTGAACATGCTTTTCTCTTTGAAAGCCTGAGGAAAATGGGACATTCAAGACATTGTTCAGAAGAACACCGTAGTTTGATTAAAAAGTTGATTGGAGAGGGGAAAACTTATATGCAGGTGCAAAAAATTCTAGGCTGTTCATCTACAATGATCTTCAATGCTTTAAAATGGACAAAAAAAACAGAGACGCGTGGAAGAAAATGGAAAACAACCATCAAAATAGATAGAGGAATAACCAGAATGGCAAAGGCTCACCCACTGATCAGCTCCAGGATGATCAAAGACAGTCTGGAGTTACCTGTAAGTGCTGTGACAGTTAGAAGATGCCTGTGTGAAGCTAATTTATTTGCAAGAATCCCCTGCAAAGTCCCTCTGTTAAATAAAAGACATGTGCAGAAGAGGTTACAATTTGCCAAAGAACACATCAACTGGCCTAAAGAGAAATGGAGGAATATTTTGTGGACTGATGAGAGTAAAATTGTTCTTTTTGGGTCCAAGGGCCGCAGACAGTTTGTGAGACAACCCTCAAACTCTGAATTCAAGTCACAGTTCACAGTGAAGACAGTGAAACATGGTGGTGCAAGCATCGTGATATGGGCATGTTTCTCCTACTATGGTGTTGGGCCTATATATCGCATACCAGGTATCATGGATCAGTTTGGATATGTCAAAATACTTGAAGAGGTCATGTTGCCTTATGCTGAAGAGGACATGCCCTTGAAATGGGTATTTCAACTAGACAATGACCCCAAGCACACTAGTAAAAACAAATTCTTGGTTCCAAACCAACAAAATTAATGCCTCGCAGATGTGAAGAAATCATGAAAAACTGTGGTTATACAACTAAATACTAGTTTAGTGATTCACAGGATTGCTAAAAAAGCAGTTTGAACATAATAGTTTTGAGTTTGTAGCATCAACGGCAGATGTTACTATTATTGTGAACACCCCCTTTTCTACTTTTTTTACTAATAGCCCAATTTCATAGCCTTAAGAGTGTGCATATCATGAATGCTTGGTCTTGTTGAATTTGTGAGAATCAACTGAATCTACTGGTACCTTGTTTCCCATGTAACAATAAGAAATATACTCAAAACCTGGATTAATCTTTTTAGTCACATAGCACTACTATTATTGTGAACACTACTGTATTTGTACAAAAACAATAAAGTTTATTGGTTTGAACATATATATCTTGTCTTTGTGGTGTATTCAATTGAATATAGTTTGAAGAGGATTTGCAAATCATTGTATTCTGTTTTTAATTACATTTCACACAATGTCCCAACTTCATTGGAATTGGGGTTGTACTAAGTCACGCTTGCAAGGCCCTTAATCCCCTAGTTGCTCCAGGTCTGCAGTTGAGCACCTCGCATGGCAGCACCCTGATATATGGGTGAATGTGAGGCATCATTGTAAAGCACGTTGAGATTCTGATGCAGATGGAAAGGCGCTATATAAATGCAGCCAATTTTACTGTGAACCAGAGAATGGCTGATTTGTAAAGTCCTGAATTGGTTGGGTGTTTCACTGCTACTTCTGTGTCTTGTATGTTTGAAGGTCAGTGTGAGGCTCACATTAGACTAGTAAAAGAAATATTAAGTTTGTGAAGTAAAAACAGAATCAACATGTCCAATAGTAATTGGTGGTACAACTGATAAATCTAATTTTACGTTAGGTTCACAATTTGTTAATAATAGCATAGTACTGTCATAATTGTACTATGCTATTTATGCTATGCCAACAAGTGGCTGCTTCTTCTGGGATGGGATTCTGTTCTTTCTGTGAGTGTATTGGTGCTGCATCCAGTGGTGAACAAAAGGTGGGTTGAAGCAGCGCCACTGTGGTACAGCACAGTAGCAAAAATCTGAAGAAGGTTTTTTTAATGAAATACGTATTTCAAGGTAAGCAATGTGACTTTTGGCTTATTTTAAACTTATGGAAAATGAATATCTACATTAAACACTTGACCTGTATCAGATTGCACTGTATCACACCAATACACTCCATAATAAAACAATCGAATTGTATCATAGCCCATGTTTCTAGATATGTATTGTATCATTTTAAAAAGGTGAAATACACACCCCTACTTTTTGCCCATGTAACTGAAATGTGGGGGTCTGCAGCTTGTCCTGTCCTGTTTTATGATTTGCCCAGTTACCACGAGGTTGTGGAAGCTCACATGTATCACCATGAACCAAATCCTGCAGAAGACTTCATGCATTATGGATAGTCAGTCATAGGGGACGCGTCTTACATAAGGAGGCACCGCTTATATAATTAGAAGTGGACGTGTGAGTGATCTCAGTGGGTGATTTGTGGCGGGGTTCATTCATGTTTTTCTGTACGTTTGCTGGTGCACAGTATTTTTGCTGTGTGTGCCTGTCCTGTGACATGTGTGCCAGTGGAAATAAGAAGCTTCAAAGGCAGAGTGCCACTAATGAGTGTAAAGTGCTGTAACAGCCAAGGAGGGTTACCCCCTCTCCATCCGGTCCTCTCACTGTCTCTCCTCAGTTGCTTCCTACACTCCTTCTCCTTCTCTCTCTCTTTCATACACACACTCTGTTTCCATGACTATCATTTTTATCTTTGGCATCGCTCTCTCCCTGCTCAATCTCCTCTCTAATTTTCTGGTTTCTCATCCTTTTTCTTTCACTATTAAACCCTCTGCTCCTTCAGCTATCTCCTCATTCCTCTTTCAGTATCTCTTTCTATCTCTATCTTCTTGAAGCCAGTTATCTCTTCTCAGAAGTGCAATAAGACAAACCTCATTTGTCAGTGTGCCATTTTAGCTTTAGCCACTTTTACAGATTAAAGCATCACCTGATTAAGTTATAATTATGAATGAAGATGCAACTGTAAAAACATCTGTTACCATATTAACATACGTATTGCAACACTTTGCTCCCTTGCATATAGTCCCCTCCAAAAATATTGGAACAGCATGCCAATTTATTTGCTTTTGCATGTCCCCTGAAGATATTTCAGAGTGAGATCAAAGCACTATAGAACCTAGCACCCTTTGGATCACACCATGCAATTTGTGGTTAGTAACATATTGGAATATGTGGCTGGCAGGTGTTTCTTTTGGCCCAGGGGAGTTGTTTTTGAGCGATTTGAGTGTCTTCTCTTGGTTTTTTTGCGTTGGGTGATGTCAACCCAAATTGTTCCTTGCTTGATACAGAACATTCAAAAAGTCATATCAGATCATTCCTGGCAAAGCAACTGTCATTTGTGTCATTACTACAGTGGGGCAAAAAAGTATTTAGTCAGTCCCTGATTGTGCAAGTTCTCCTACTTAGAAAGATGAGAGAGGTCTGTCATTTTCATAATAGGTACACTTCAACTGTGAGAGACAAAATGAGAAAAAAAATCCAGGAAATCACATTGTAGGATTTTTAAAGAATGTATTTGTAAATTATGGTGGAAATAAGTATTTGGTCAATAATAAAAGTTCAACTCAATACTTTGTAACATACATCTCTGTCATTGCCAACATCTTTGTTGGCAATGACAGAGGTCAAACATTTCCTGTAAGTCTTCACCAGGTTTGCACACACTGTAGCTGGTATTTTGGCCCATTCCTCCATGCAGATCTCCTCTACAGCAGTGATGTTTTTGGGCTGTTGCTGTGCAACATGGACTTTCAACTCCCTCAACAAATTTTCTATGGGGTTGAGGTCTGGAGACTGACTAGGCCACTCCAGTACCTTGAAATGCTTTTTACAGAGCCACTCCATCATTGCTTGGGCGATGTGTTTGGGATCATTGTCATGCTGGAAGACCCAGCCACGTTGCATCTTCAGTGCTCTCACTGATGGAAGGAGGTTGTGACTTCAAATCTCATGATACATGGCCATGTTCATTCTTCCCTAAACACGGATCAGTCGTCCTGTCCCCTTTGCAGAAAAACAGCCCCAAAGCATTATGTTTCCACCCCCATGTTTCACAGTAGATATGGTGTTCTTGGAATGCAACTCAGCATTCTTCTTCCTCCAAACACGACGAGTTGGGGGTTTATCAAAATGTTCTATTTTGGTTTCATCTGACCACATGATATTCCTCAATCCTCTTCTGGATCATCCATATGCTCTCTGACAAATTTCAGACGGGCCTGGACATGTACTGGCTTAAGCAGGGGGACACGTCTAGCACTGCAGGATTTGAGTCCCTCTCTGCGTAATGTGTAGCCTTTGTTACTTTGGTCCCAACTCTCTGCAGGTCATTCATCAGGTCCCTCCGTGTAGTTTTGGGATTTTGTTCACTGTTCTCATGATCATTTTGACCCCAGGGGATGAAATCTTGCGTGCCCCAGATCGAGGGAGATTATCAATGGTCTTGTATGTCTTCCATTTTCTTACAATTGCTCCCACAATTGATTTATTCACACCAACCTGCTTGACTATTGTAGATTCACTCTTCCCAGCCTGGTGCACATCTATAATTTTCTCCTGGTGTCCTTCGACAGCTCCTTGTTCTTGGCCCTGTTTGAGTTTGGAGTCTGACTGTTTGAGGCTATGGACAGGTATCTTTTATACAGATAACAAGTTCAAACAGGTGCCATTAATACAGGTAACAGGTGGAGGACAGAAGAGCTTCTTAAAGAAGAAGTTACAGGTCTGTGAGAGCCAGAAATCTTTTTTGTGGGTGACCAAATACTTATTTTCCACCATAATTTACAAATAAATTCTTTAAAAATCCTACAGTGTGATTTTCTGCATTTTTTTTCTCATTTTGTCTCTCATAGTTGAAGTGTACCTATGTTAAAAATTACAGACCTCTGTCATCTTTCTAAGTAGGAGAAGTTGCACAATCAGGGCTGACTAAATACTTTTTTACCCCACTGTAGGTTCCACACAATACAGTTCTCATTTCAATCCCAACATTCTCTGTCTCAGTGTAGCATGTCCATGGATGTGTTGGTATAAAAATGAGTCGTGGTCAGGCATGGTGCTGGCGCATTGCTATCATGAGGAAGGTAAATATGATTGCACTGCAGACCAACAAAATCCTGGTCCAAAGTCAGGTACAAAGCGTTGAGATTTATACAGTACAATATTCAGATATACAGTTGTGCTCAAACGTTTACATACCCTGGCAGAATGTTTTGGCCATTTTTGAGAGAATATGAATGACAATACAAAAACCTTTTATTTCACTCATGGTTTGTGGTTGGGTGAAGCCATTTATTGTCAAACAACTGTTTCCTTTTTTAAAATCAAAATGACAAGAGAACTACCCAAATGAACCAGATCAAAAGTTTACATACCCCTGTTCTTAATACTGCCACTGAATATGTTTCGGACTTTATTTACATCATTTACAAAGTAATACAAACAATATGGCAACACCTACCACAAAACTACACAGCACAAAAAAGATTTTTGTGTTGTCATTCATATTCTCTTAAAAATGGCCAAAAAAAGCAAAAATTCTGCCAGGGTATGTAAATGTTTGAGCACAACTGTACCTTACATAAACCAGAGCAAGCATTGCACGTTTATGGCCCAAACACCATAAAAACTGGACAGGACTGGGTTACAATGGGGTGGAGGTGGGCGTGGGGAGCTGGTCCTTGTGGAAAATGTAAGACATTGGGTGATTGGAGGTGGATAAGCAGGAAATGTTGCAGGAAGTGCTGTAATGCTTCAACTCAGGGAGCCATGGTGGATGACTGCTGCACCTCTTCCCATACTTTGAAACTTTGTGCGCATAAGTAACCTTTCCTCATCTAGCGGGTGCACTATGTGTTGTGTTGTCATGACTCCGCCCATTCACTGCCCTCGGGATGCGAACTCACGATCTCTGGCATGGAAGTCGGACTCTCTAACCAGAAGGCTAAAACCCAGAGCTCTGGCCTTGTGACCAGAGAATCCTTTTGAGCTGTTGGGAGTGAGGTTAACTAACTACATCTGCACAACGACACCTGCTGGCCTCGTTACACTCACCCCCCTAAACTCACTCCCATCCGGGTCACGGCACCATTGTAGTGCCTGCACTCTGCGTTGTGTTGTCATGACTCCGCCCATTCACTCCCCTCGGGACGCGAACTCACAATCTCCGGCATGGAAGTCGGACTCTCTAACCAGAAGGCTAAAACCCAGGGCTCTGGCCTTGTGACCAGAGAATCCTTTTGAGCTGTTGGGAGTGAGGTTAACTAACTACATCTGCACAGTGACTCCTGCTGGCCTCCGTTAACACTCACCAGAAAACCTCTCATATCTGAGTTTGCCATGTAAATAGGTTTGCACCTAAAGGCAATAACAGGTGACACTAACTGGTTTCATTCAGTTTTTCCAGTAATAGTCTATTGAACCCAAAGTACTGTGCACTACCACTCAAAATTTCCCATGGGAAAGTATGTTCAAACTTTTGACTTGAAGTGTATGCTTTCCTTTTGTCCCTGATCATCTCAGATTAGATCAACCCAGTCTGGTATGTTCAGCCATTCAGCAGCTGGCTGAACAGTGTAACACACCTCATTTGGCTCATTATGTGTAGTTAGAGCTTGGAGAAATGGAAACCATGCAGTACTTTGGGTGACAGGGACCAGGATGGGAAAAACATGGGCTTATTTCATATTCTGCCCAAAACACACCGATGACTAATGAAGACACTAAATACAACTGCTTTGCTCCCTGTGCCTTAATTTAAGGGTTTGAAGTTCTGTGCAAGATGTGGCAGCTCAGTCGCTTATTGGTTAGCACTGTTGCCTCACAGCAAGAAGATCTTTGGTTCGATTCCCACCTGTGGCCTTTCTGTGTGGTGTTTGCATGTTCTCCCCGTGTTTGTGCGGGTTTCCCCGGGTGCTCCGGTTCCCTCCCCCATTTAAAAACATGCAGGTTCAGTGAATTAGTAACTTTATAATTGTCCAGGTCTCCTTCGCAAAAGAGGTCTCAGTCTCACCGGGGCTAACCTGGTTAAATAAAAATAAATAATGCTGTCAGATGACCACCAGTAAGACAATTAGCTTACTGTCAAATCACTACAAGTTATTCCACAGAAGATTGTTTCTACCAGATGACTTTTTCACCAAGAAATATTTCACATTACACGCTAAAGATGCTCTGAGATTACTTTTGTTGTGACTGTATTTATCAGAAAAACAGATACATAACATTCCTTATACCTGTTCTGTGCAACCCAACAGAGGAGCAAAGAAGGCAGCAAATCATCTGTTTTTGACGCTTCTTTGTGTTTTGTTCTGCCAGACGCTTCATTTCTCCTGGGGGGAGTGAAAGTTGAGTTGAAACATTGCAGAATTCATTGCATCTAGTTGTGAATTCATACATGTGAATTCAAGTTTTTTTTTCTTTATTCATAATCAAAGAGGCTGCAGATCTTTGTACTTAAAGCATTGTTTTGAAACAAAGGCAAATACATGATAGAGTTGTACTGTACGAGCTGAGTTCTAGGCTGTATTCAGCTGTAGTTTTTGAAACAGTTTCTCTGCAAAGAACAGGGATGAATGCATGATGTGAACTCTGCCTAAATGTTCCCAGTGCAGACCTTACTCATGTCAAGTTTGCGGAAAAACTCATTTATTGATTGTCAGTTATGGGATGTATAAGTGGATTCGTTTCCCCACAAACAATGAATTTTGAAAAGTGGCTCAGCTTGATGATCAGTGTGCTCTGATCAGTGACATCTACCTCACTAAGCTGCAAAGTGATGTCTTCAAAGTGCATTTCAGCAATCAATGTTTCCTCCACCAACTTTTGTGGAAGTCATCTGAAAATGTTTCACTAAAATCTGCAAACAAACAGACAAATCAAGCAAGAGATGAAGGTCAAAACACAAAGTAAGTGGTGGATGTTCATGTAGGTCCATAGGTATTTGGGCAGTGATGCAATTTTTGTCATATTGTCTGTACACAACCCAATCTCACAGCATTTGGTGATGGCATCATAAAATGTAAATTAATCTGTGGTTCGTGATACATAACGAAAATGCGCTGCTTTTTGTGATGGGAGCATAAATTCATTTTGTAATGGAAGCACAAAATGCAGGGTGACGGGGGGGGGGGGGGGGGGGGAGTTAGGTTATGGTCAGGATTAGGGGAAGGGGTAGGGTTAGAAATAGTAAAGCAAAGAAAAAAACGTGTAACGAATATGTGCCTCATTTCTTGACGGGAGCACGAAAGCAACGTGTGCGACTGGACTGCTGTACACCACCACAACAGAGTTGAAATGAAACAATGAAGGCGTGTATGTGTGTGTGTGTGTGAGAGAGAGAGACCAGTCTTATACATTGTCCACCCATTTTCAGAGCCCTTAAGTAATTGGACAAACTAACTTTTCCTTATTATAACCAAAGCAGATGGTCACCCCACTGAGACTGGTCTGCTTGAGGTTTTTTTTATATACTACTACTAATCAATCAATCAATCAATCAATCAATCAATTTTTTTTTTATATAGCGCCAAATCACAACAAACAGTTGCCCCAAGGCGCTTTATATTGTAAGGCAAGGCCATACAATAATTATGTAAAACCCCAACGGTCAAAACGACCCCCTGTGAGCAAGCACTTGGCTACAGTGGGAAGGAAAAACTCCCTTTTAACAGGAAGAAACCTCCAGCAGAACCAGGCTCAGGGAGGGGCAGTCTTCTGCTGGGACTGGTTGGGGCTGAGGGGAGAGAACCAGGAAAAAGACATGCTGTGGAGGGGAGCAGAGATCGATCACTAATGATTAAATGCAGAGTGGTGCATACAGAGCAAAAAGAGAAAGAAACAGTGCATCATGGGAGCCCCCCAGCAGTCTACGTCTATAGCAGCATAACTAAGGGATGGTTCAGGGTCACCTGATCCAGCCCTAACTATAAGCTTTAGCAAAAGGAAAGTTTTAAGCCTAATCTTAAAAGTAGAGAGGGTGTCTGTCTCCCTGATCTGAATTGGGAGCTGGTTCCACAGGAGAGGAGCCTGAAAGCTGAAGGCTCTGCCTCCCATTCTACTCTTACAAACCCTAGGAACTACAAGTAAGCCTGCAGTCTGAGAGCGAAGCGCTCTATTGGGGTGATATGGTACTACGATGTCCCTACGATAAGATGGGACCTGATTATTCAAAACCTTATAAGTAAGAAGAGAATTTTAAATTCTATTCTAGAATTAACAGGAAGCCAATGAAGAGAGGCCAATATGGGTGAGATATGCTCTCGCCTTCTAGTCCCCGTCAGTACTCTAGCTGCAGCATTTTGAATTAACTGAAGGCTTTTTAGGGAACTTTTAGGACAACCTGATAATAATGAATTACAATAGTCCAGCCTAGAGGAAATAAATGCATGAATTAGTTTTTCAGCATCACTCTGAGACAAGACCTTTCTGATTTTAGAGATATTGCGTAAATGCAAAAAAAGCAGTCCTACATATTTGTTTAATATGCGCTTTGAATGACATATCCTGATCAAAAATGACTCCAAGATTTCTCACATTATTACTAGAGGTCAGGGTAATGCCATCCAGAGTAAGGATCTGGTTAGACACCATGTTTCTAAGATTTGTGGGGCCAAGTACAATAACTTCAGTTTTATCTGAGTTTAAAAGCAGGAAATTAGAGGTCATCCATGTCTTTATGTCTGTAAGACAATCCTGCAGTTTAGCTAATTGGTGTGTGTCCTCTGGCTTCATGGATAGATAAAGCTGGGTATCATCTGCATAACAATGAAAATTTAAGCAATACCGTCTAATAATACTGCCTAAGGGAAGCATGTATAAAGTGAATAAAATTGGTCCTAGCACAGAACCTTGTGGAACTCCATAATTAACTTTAGTCTGTGAAGAAGATTCCCCATTTACATGAACAAATTGTAATCTATTAGACAAATATGATTCAAACCACCGCAGCGCAGTGCCTTTAATACCTATGGCATGCTCTAATCTCTGTAATAAAATTTTATGGTCAACAGTATCAAAAGCAGCACTGAGGTCTAACAGAACAAGCACAGAGATGAGTCCACTGTCCGAGGCCATAAGAAGATCATTTGTAACCTTCACTAATGCTGTTTCTGTACTATGATGAATTCTAAAACCTGACTGAAACTCTTCAAATAGACCATTCCTCTGCAGATGATCAGTTAGCTGTTTTACAACTACCCTTTCAAGAATTTTTGAGAGAAAAGGAAGGTTGGAGATTGGCCTATAATTAGCTAAGATAGCTGGGTCAAGTGATGGCTTTTTAAGTAATGGTTTAATTACTGCCACCTTAAAAGCCTGTGGTACATAGCCAACTAACAAAGATACTAATAATAATAATAATAATAATAATAATAATAATAATAATAAAAATAAATGTCTCAGGGAGTTTTCCTTACCACTGTCATCAGTGTGATGGTTCGGGGAAGCAGGTCAGGATTCAACCTGGGAGGGTTGGAGGTTGTCTGCCTGCACATCGGATGATCAAAGATCATCTGGATCTGTTGGATGAATGTGGAATAGGTGTCTAAAACCAGTGCGTTTTGGCCCCACAGGGCCATTATCCATGGTAGTGCATCCACCCAAAGCAAACTGACGATGTAGGCTATTTTATTTTGATCAGTGATGTAATGAAATGGACTTTGTGAGAAAACTAACAACTGCTAGAGCAAAAATGAGGCACAGGTATCGACAACTCTGGAAAAGGGTTCCAAATGACAAATGAGTGGTTAATGGGTTGCTAGTGGCAAGGCTGATGGTGCAGGTGTGGATGGAGCTGGTGCAGAGGTAGAGGTGATCTGGGACAGTTGGTTTGTGAGCGTGAAGAGTTGGGTGCACAATTGCGATACCTGTATGGAAAGTGATTGTTGTTGGTCAGTGAGAGTCTGGTTTTGTTGTTGCTGATGGCCCAAAAGAGTCCCTTGCAAGCTGAGGGCTTTGTGGAGTTGATCTGCTACCGCTGGGTCCATGACGTGGCCAGGAACTTCTGTTAAGATCAAGCCAAATGAACCGAATTAGGACCCAAAAATGCTGGCAGCTGTGGTGTAAAACTGGATAATAATTTATTGTACAGATACAGAATTTGGAAATGTGCAATGAGACACCAGAGGCAGGAGACATCGACAGTACCAGAAAAACAGAGGTGGCAGGGAACCAGGATCAGGTGGCTGCACACGGAGCTGACGGAGGCAGGAACGCTGAGGAAAACAGAAAGACAAAAGGGGCCAGGACTGAGCACAGAGTCAGGAGTATAAAGGTATCACGGGCAGAGAGACACGCCAGGTACCACGGAATTAACACAGAGTTTCTGGCAAAGGTGGAATGACTGAACCAGGGCTTATAAGCAGGTGCATTGACTGATGACGGGTAAAGTTAATCAGCTCCATAATGGAGTGCCTGGTGGAAACAGAAAGGGAGGGGAAGGACAGCAGAGCAAACGCCAAGGCAACATAAAAACAGCCTTATTCCATAATGGAGTAAATTTATTTTTTTCCCTCAAAATTCTACTCACAGTACCCCATAATGACAATATGAAAAAGTTTTTTTTAGGAATTTTTACAAATTTATTAAAAATAAAAATCACATGTATGTAAGTCATGGGTTAAAGTTCTCCATCACCACGACGGATTTCCGTCATTTGGAAAATTTAACCACACATACGCGTGCGCACGTGGTGTCATGCATGTTTTGGGGCCGAAATATGATACTCTCACTGTCAAAGCAACATCCCATTCTGTGCTAATCAAAGCAGCAGCAATGTCAGCGTGGACTGCGGAGGAAGGGACTGTGTGAATTTTCCTTCCTCTCTGCTCTGTTACTGTTTGCCATGAGCCATAGTCCTTCCCCTCCCTGTCTTCGTGAGAACATTGGCAGACACTCCCCAAGTAGAGTGGGGTGTGGCTTTGCTTTGAACCAATGAAGCATTGATCCGGCTCACTGCTTCGATGGTTTGTTGTATTATTTACCTTTATCTTAATTTCCCCCCGCTAAAACCCTAAAGAGCATATGTCTGTGAGTAATATTTACCTTTTTTATATTAAACCGACCTGTTATTGTCTTCTAAAACAGTTGATAGATGTATTTTATAACTTAAAAACGGGCCTGATGCTGTTAGCATGTCTATGGCGTTTCAATGTTAAAGTTCGCATTAAGCTGTTCACATCTCAGCACAGTTTGTGCATTTATTTCTGCTCTGTGTCAGCCTGATCCCATCAGATCTCAGAAGCTAAGCAGTGCGGGACCTGGTTAGTACTTGGATGGGAGACCTCTTTGGAACACCAGCGGCTGTGTGTGTTTCTTCAGGTAACACTAGAGTTGTGTCAGGAAGGGCATCAGGCGTAAAACCTGTGCCAAATATCAATGCGGACCTGGTTGTATCCACTGTGGCGACCCCGAACATAAAACGGGAGCAGCCGAATGGACAACAACGTAATAAATAATTAATGGCTTAGCGTTTGTTGTCATAAAAGAGTCATATGTATTATGAATTGCAATATTTTTTTAAATGTATTTTATTTTATATATTAATAATAATAATAATAGCAACAACGACAAAAGTAATAACTAATATTGCTACAATACACTTTTAGAGAAACAGACAAAAAGAACCTGAAAAAACAAAACACAACAGAAAAGGTAAAACCAACTAACAATGAACATAAATAAATAAATATCGAAATAAATAAGTTTCCTGTGAACATCTAGTGACTCTTACACCTCCAACTTCATCCCTGTTTTATTTAAGTTTAATGACTTTGTTTCGGTCAAACCACGTCTAAGCTGTGTTTTTACACAAGAAAAAACTAAAATGCAGTAAATATCATGAAAATATCTTATTAAAGATCACATATTACACTTTAGTCAGGCCTTTAAAATACGTTTGTGGACTCTTGCTGTAATATGTTGTCAGTGGTTGAGATAGTTGCTGTAGGCATCTAAAAATGCTCATAATCGGATGAAACCTGATGGAAATCTCTCTATGGTGTGTCGGTGATGTATATGTGCAAAATAAAACAAAACATTACTCATGTTTTTGACGAGAATATAACATCATAACTTTTACGAGTGAGAACATTTTACAGATTAAATGTGAATACGCGTTTTCAAAACTGGTGACAGTGTTACTTTGTGCACAGCAGAACAATGCTGTCAGTTGCTTTAGGTCCTCATTTTGTATTTTATTGACTGTACAGCGACACAGCACCCATTTGGTGCATTCACCGGATTAGAACAGATCAAAATACTACAGAAGACAAAGAATTTTTACTTGACAGTTTGAAGTGAGTTTTCTTTACTTCAGAGGACTTCATACCCATTGAAATTCACTAGAATATACAAAATTTGACTTGCTCTTTTAAGACCCCCCATAATCAATACTGTGTTTTTACTTCACAGATTGAAGTGAGTTTTATTTGTTTCAGAGGGCTTCATACCTGTTAAAATTCACCAGAATACACAAAAACCCCCAGAACCCCCGGAATCAAGACTACACCCCGCCCCCCACCACCCTTTTATGTACCTTTATGTTCAAGTTTTGCATTCTTTTTATGCTTTGTCTGTCTCTCCTTAGAGGCTATTTAGAATAGATTTGTATGCTGTATAATGTGTTTATTGTATTTATTGAGGAAAAAAGAGTGTGTGCCCCCACTATGCCACATTTTAGGGAATTGCTGGCATTGATTTTTGCCAGGAAAAAATTTCAGTCAGATGAAAATTTATTGCTTAAACCCATGATGTAAGTATTTACACCCTTTACTCAATACTTTGTTGATGATGAGATCAGAGATGATTGTCTTACTGGAAGGTCCTCCTCTCTCAACAGAGGAATGCTGGAGCTCTGATGCAGTGACCATTGGGTTCTTGGTCACCTCCCTGACTAAGGCCCTTCTCCCCTGATCGCTCAGTTTAGACAGGCAGCCAGCTCTAGGAAGAGTCTTACTGGATCTGAACGTCTTCCATTTACGGATGATGGAGGCCACTGTGCCCATTGGGGCCTTCAGACAATTCCTTTGACTTCATGCTTGGCTTGTGCTCTGACATGCACTGTCAATTGAAATCATGTCCAATCAGCTGAATTTACTCCATGTGGACTCCAATTAAGCTGTAGAAACAGCTCAAGGATGATCAGTGAAAACAAATGCACCTGAGCTCAATTTTGAGCTTCATGGGAAAACCTGTGAATACTTAAGTACGATGTACATGTGAAGCCTTTGTTTTTTATCTTTAATAAATTTGCAACCCCCCCCCCCCCCAAAAAAAAAACAAACAAACAAACAAAAAACACCACAACAACCTTTTTTTTTTCAAATTGTCATTATGGGGTAATATATGAATTTTGAGGAAATATTCCATCCATTTTGTAATAAGACTGTAACATTACAAAAAAAGTGACACGCTGTGAATACTTTCTGGATGCACAAGGCCAGACAGAGGCATCCTTGGACTATGATGTTTGCTGAAGACATTGTGATTTGTAATGAGCGGTGGGAGTAAGTTGAGGTGAGCCTTGTGGGGGTATGTTCTGGGTTCAGGGAGCAAGAGTAAGTATATGAATGAGAAGCAGTGTGGTAGAATGGTAATTGTTTAAAGTAAAGCTCTTTGAGCATCTGCATTTGATGGAAAAATGCTATGAAAAAGCAATCCATTCATTAAACTAGAAGCACTCAGAGAGTGCAACCTCCGCCAAGGCAATGGGGGTCACTGATGCCATAACATCTACACACCGTGGAATCATTGAACCTAAAAAAGTCTAACAATGATGTTTGCTCAGTAGTAAAAAAGTTTCATCTGTCTGGTGACTGGATAGCATGTATCCTTAGCACTTGGCATCATAGTTATTGCAACTTGCACCCAGTGGTGGGCACACTTCCAATAATCCGATAACAGATAATTATCGAAGATAATGTTTCATTACGGATTATCTTTTTAGATAAATTTAAAAAAACCATCATTGACTAATTATTTTCCGATGAATTACCGTCCGATAACTTTTAGACCGATTAACGTACTAAACTAAGCTGAACAGTGAAAAACATTTTTAAAACTGTTAAAGCTGTTGGACCTACCTGTTAAAAGTTTCCTAATAAGCATGTTGTTCTACCCTCTGCAGTCAGAAACCACTCTATCATCTGTAAGCAAAGGAGAACTAGTGACCAAAAAAAAAGTAATTTCCTTTAACACCATACTAATATAATCGCAATGTCACCAAGTCATCCAGAGGCATACATGTTTAACTTATGGTTCAAATTTTGACCACTCATTTTAGACAAGTTATTTAAAATTATTGTCATGTCTGAAGTTTATAAAGTGAAAATATCAGATATATGTTTTCCTTTTAAAGTATGTGCTAATTTTTAAGGTTTTGTGAGCACATGCTGTGCCAGGCAGCAATGCATTATGGGTAGCATAAGGTAATCTCAGACGTTCACGACAGGACAAATGCATTTCAGACACTCTGTTCAGGGTCCACAGATAACAGCATTAAAGCTCTAGTGCCTAAAACTCTCGTGAATATATTCTCTGGGTTTATAGACGTTAGTGTATTTGCGTTGTTAAATTCCACGGATCTTAAATGTAGCAGACACGGATTATCTGGAATTTTGTTTGACATTTTCTCAAGGCCGCTACTGCCATCTACTGGCCAGGAGGTGTTCATTGGCAGTATTAAACATCTGGGTGCATGGCTGCTCTCAAGTGTTGGTATTGTCCATTGTCCAGGCGCTTTTTGTGTGCATATATGTTAACTTTGTATTCTAAAACTATGGTTAGAAGTAATTCCGACTCCTTATCGGTCCACACGAACGAGGTTGGCGCCATGTTTTAGTTTTTTGTGGAGTGACGACAAGAGAATAGGCTCCTGATTGGATAGAATTTTAATCAGTACCCGCCACCCAAAGGTTTGGCAGACTAATTACAACACATTTATACGGTTCAATGTGGATGGATTTTTTTTTTTAAACGACGTAGTGTGGATGAAGTTTTTCCCCAAACTGAAAGGGTAAGATATTCGGTTTTACAAATACCCGACAACATGTGTACATGGCCTTATGTCTGTGAAAGGCACTATATAAATAAATTTACTTACTTACGTACTAATATTGAGTGCACATTTTACAACATCATAAAAGTTTAAAACATGCAATTGCGATGACACTTCCAGGGCTCCGTAAAAATGCCTGGTTTACAAAAAAAATGGAATATTTTATAAAAGCACATTTATCTTTAAACCAACACACACACACGTCACATTAACGTGTTGGTTTACATAATGGATTACTGAACCATCACTGTTTAGCACTTTTAACCCAGAATGCTTTGCGGTCTGTGTTTGTTACAAAAACCTCAGAATTAGTGCCATTATTCAACATTAAAAGATATATGTTATATTTTAACTTTGTACAAATGACATAATTGACATTAATGGAGTTATTCTAGCAGTATTTTCAAAAAACCATAAGTTAGTATGACTTTATTTTTCAAGACCTCCGCCTGACCGGAGTGTTGAAATTGATAGGGAGTTGGCCTTATGGCTGCTCTTGGTGTGCCTCTGTGGTGGGAGCGTTGTTGTAAACAAGAGCTTCCAGCAGGAGCAGAATGTTGAAACACAAATGATTATGATTAGTAAAGAGTTGATTTTGTGGATGCTCTTAGGATTTGTCTATGCTGCTTCCTGCAGGGAGCAGCATGGTCAAACATTCTTGCTTATTCTTTAGGTCTTTTGATGCTTTCAAAAGCGATTGTTAAAAATCAATTTCAGCTCTTTAGTAACTGCAAATGTCCCATAGACAACACCAGAATTTATCGGTTGATTATGTGTAACTTCCGATACATTTTTTGGTGGTTTATCTTTATCAAAGATAACTTTTCAGTTATCTTATCTGTTATCGAAGTTAATTTTTTGGTTATCTGTTCCCACCACTGCTTGCACCTTTCCCAGAAGCTACTGTCATCTGAGCACTGATATCGAGATTGCATGTGCTTATAGACAAAATTCAATTTATTATTCAACTAAACTGCAAATATATGAATTTTTTAACATTTATGAAACACTTCTCTAAACAAGGCCATAGGGTCACTGACCCAAAAGAGATTCCCTCCTTGGCACAGTGATCTATTCAACAGTTCAGTGTTACAACCAAAACTATGACACATACACTTTATATTTGACATCCTTGACCATGAAAACATACCACTAGAACTTGGAATCACTTTTATGTCTTTATTAGTTCAAAAGTTATTGTATAAAAACGATTTTTTGGTAATGGCGGTTTTCTTCTGGATCTAGCTCCATAACATTTGAAGCTACATCAAATCTGATGACACCTTACTGAATCAGTACAGATTCAGCTACAATTTGGTGTTAGTTGTACGTCTCTAGCTTCATTTGTCACCTCACACTGACACATTTTCCATTTTCCCTATATTTTTGCATATTCTGGATCACCAGATCCGGAATCCGGATCCAATCATCACCAAACTTTGTTGTTTGATAGAACATTTGACTATGTTACACCCTAATTTTTTTCAAGCCTTTCTGCCTTGTTTTTGTGGAGTTAGAAACTAGAATGTTAAAATTCCCCCATCCCGCAATGGTGAAGAATCCTTTAAAAAATTCCTGGATCCAGATCGTGATCCGGATCACCACTAAAATTTAATCACTTGTTCCTCTTGTCATTTCCAACCAGTCCACAACATTTCATCAAAATCCGTTCAAAACGTTTTGAGTTATCCTGCTGACAAACAGACAGAGAAACAAACAAACGCGACCGAAAACATAACCTCCTTGGCGGAGGTAACAAGAAGACATCCATGGTGACTGATGCAAATTCATACAAAACAGGCAACGGTAGCCTCCAGTCACATCCAGGATGCTGCAATTAGCAACAAGACTTTACAAGCAACTGTTTGATGTTAAAAGAGTGAGTCCACAATGGGACACTTCCTGGTCCGCACCCATATGCATGAGAAACCAAAATTTGACTGGGATTTTGAAAGATCATTTCTGACATCTGCTTTAAATGGAATTCAATTGGCACTGCACTTGCTTTCTAAAAAAAGTACAGTATTTACAGCAGACACTTGTCTCTAACAATAGTGAGCAATGTGTTATATGGCTGGGGGGGGGCCTGGCTGCCGGTTTGTTTCTGTTTTTTTGGTTTTCCTCCCAGGTGGCGTGCATTTGGGACTGAGTGGCTGTGTTGCTGAGGCTGTCAGGACCTCACCCTGATCACCTGCGACTCGTCAGGACTCACAGCTGTGGTGCATCTGGATGGATTGGAACATGTTGGCATTTAAGACTGGAGTGCACAGTGTGTATTTGCCAGAGACTCGACCTTGTGACCAGACGGGTGAGATCGTCGTCTCGGGAGCCATCTCATCAGCAGCGGATGCTGAGAACGTCCAGGTTTGATGCACAGTCTGTGAAAGAGGAGGGGGTGAGGTTTCACGCTCGTCAGCACACTTCCTGAGGTATGTTAGATTTTGTGACTAACAGTTATACAGTCAGTAAATGTGGTGTCCCTCACACCTTATTGTATTGAGCTGTTTGTTAGTCATGTATCAGCTTCCACTGCGGTGGAGTTTTGTGAACTGGATGTCCATGCCTGCAGGTTTGGAAGCTGATCAGTAATCAAGCCAGGAAGTGTTTGCTGTTTGTACACCTTTAAGTGTTCTGTGTGTAGAGTGTGGACTCACATAATGGTTCCTTCTTTCACAGACTCGGTTGTTGGCGGCCACCTGGGGGGTGTCGGCGGGGTCCTTGGTCCGAAACAGCTTCTGGCTCCGGACCGTTAGCGCTGCTGGGAGCGGCACCACGCCAGGCCGCACCTTTTGTTATTATATTTTCACTGTTATGTATTAAATTCAGTTAGCCTTTGTACCGTGCTCTGCTTATTTCATACTGGGTCCTTCAAACGCTGGTCGGTTCTCCGAGCTGCGTCCGACACATAACACAATGTTTCCCCACAAATAAGACAGATTCAATGTAAAGGATCAGTTTTAATATCAATAAGTACACACTACCACAATATTAGCAGTGGTGGGCACAGTTCCGATAATCCGATAATTATCAAAGATAATGTTTTCATTATCAGATTATCTTTTCACATAACTTTGAAAGCCATTATCGGACTAATTATCTTCTGATAAATTTTTGTCTGATAATTTTTAGACTGTTAACATGGTAAACAAAGCTGAACAGCTACAAACACTTATAAAATTTAAAATTAGTTGAGCACCTACCTGTTAAATGTTTTGTAACAAATGCATAGTTCTATCCTCTGCAAACAGACAAGTGCTGCTTCTAGAAGAAACCACTCTATCCTCTGCAGGAAAAGGAGAACTGGCCATTAAATCAAATCAAATCAAATCAAATCAAATCAAATCAAATCAAATCAAATCAAATCAAATCAAATCAAATCTTTTAACCCCCTACTGATACATGGGCAATATCACCCAAGTCATCCAGAGGCATACATTTTTAACTTACGGTTCAAATTTTAACCAACTAATTCAGACAAGTTAGTTAAATTAACGTTACGTCTGAAGATATATAAAGTGAAAATATCAGATATATGTTTTACTTTTAAAGTAATACACTCATTTTTAAGGTTTTAGTGTGGACATGCTGTGTCCAGGTGCATTATGGGTATCTCAGTACGTTCACGACATGAGAAATGCATTTGAAACACTCTGATCAGGCTCTGCGGACAACAGCATTAAACTCGAGTGCCCAAAACTCCTTAATTCCTTACATTCTCTGAAGTGAAAGACATTCGCTGTATTAAATTTTTTTTTTTGACATTTGCTCCGTGTTTCTTCTTTGCAGTATTACTTTCTGTCACTTGGACTTCGGGGCTCCGGTGCACCGTTGTATCCTTGTCGATTGTTTCAAACACTTTATAATGGTTCACAGCTCATCGCTCCTCTCACCAGATTGTCTTGCTTCTCTGCTGTCATTATCACATTTACTTCCTACGTTTGCTCTTATGTTACCAACCCACATACTACCCCTGCTTGTGTGCTTGGGGCAGCATTTACTCCTTCCTTCATGGACATTGCTGTTGCGTGAACTGACTTCCTGGTGTATCCTGACCTCTTGCCTGATTCAGCGGCTAACCCATCTGCTTGCTTCCACACAAAAACAATTATTGTTTGGACTGCTATGGACTATGTTATGTTCTATGCACACAGCCATTCTGTGCTGCGTCATCTATCTGCTGAAAATAAAAATCACAGAATTTTTACCATCAGCATATTTCTCTGCTCTGGGGTCCTTGATTGTGATCAAACCATTATAAAGCCTTAAGATTCTATCCATGTAAATCCGAAAGATCTTCAAAGACACTATTCTGGTGATCCATCACCACAAAACACATGTAGACTGGATAGATGAACCCCAGTGACCATCCCCTTCCTTTGCAAGTGGAAAGCACTCGTACTCTGCAAAATATGATGACAGTTCATGTCTATTTATGATCGTAGTTAAGCAGATGATGCAGAAAATATGAAGAGAGGAAGACTCACAGAAGGACAAGATGGAGCAGAGAAAGAGGGAAGGAGCGGGAATAAGAAGTGACAGTCATCAGAGGGAATTCGTCTTCCACAGAGAAACACTATTCACTCTCTAATCTGCTGCCTGCAGCTCAGCAGCTGCCACAGCAAAATGTAGGAGCCTGTCAGGCAGCAGTTTACTTTTAACTGAGTGAGACCTCTCAGTGGAGTCCACATGGGGACCGCCCACACGTGTTTGTGGGATAACAGACGCTTCATTTTATAACCCTCAAAATGGCAATTAAGACTTGTAACTCACTGACAGGAAAGTTTCCAAGCTGCACAGCAAACCTGGCAACATCGAGAATATTTGTCCGTTAACACTACACTTACGACTCTTCACAGTGTGATTATACACATGTGCTTATTTGTTTCTCTAAGTCACTGACATCTCATTTCGACAGACTATGTGTCACTCTAGCTTCATGTTCTGTGTGAAAGGAGGCGTGGCCACACCCCTCTGCCTGCTGTTTGTGTGACTGTGGTACCAGTCGAATGGAGGAAACAGCGAATCAGCCAGCTGAAGCGAGCGACTGCATTATCCCAATCAGAAACTTGGAATGTGAATATAAATGGAAATGAAAATAATTTAGCTTTTTCTTCCGAAATATGAACCTAAAATTAAAAGCGTACTGATATCCACATTTGTTGTTGAATCACTGTGCCCAGATGAAATCAGACCACATGAGCACCCTTGTCATTTTATTGATTTGAATACATTTAGCACTAATTATTGGAACACAGAATTGGTTTTGTAAACTCATTGACCCTTGACCTCCTTACACAGGTGAATCCAATCATGAAAAAGGGTATTTAAGGTGGCCATTTGCAAATGTTTCCCCCTCTTTGCATCTCTTCTAATGAGTGGCAACATGGGAACCTCTAAACACCTCTCAAATGACCTGAAAACAAAGATTGTTCAACATCATGATTTAGGGGAAGGATACAAAAAGCTATCTTAGAGATTTCAGCTGTCAGTTTCCACTGTGATGAACATAGTGAGGAAATGAAAGACCGCAGGCACAGTACTTGTTAAGGCCCAAAGTGGCAGGCCAAGAAAAATCTCAGATAAACTGAAGCAAAGGATGGTGAGAACAGTCATAGTCAACACACAGACATGCTCCAAAGACCTGCAACATGATCTTGCAGCAGATAGTGTCTCTGTGCATTGTTCAACTATACAAGGCACTTTGCACAAAGAGATGCTGTATGATGTTGTAATGCAGAGGAAACCTTTTCTGCGTACATGCCACAAACAGAGTAGCTTGAGGTATGCTGAAGCACATTTGGACAAGCCAGCTTCTTTTTGGAATAAGGTGCTGTGGACTGATGAAACTAAAATTGAGTTATTTGGACATAACAAGGGGCGATATGCATGGCTGAACAAACACAGCATTCCAAGAAAAAACAGTTGCTACCTACAGTAAAATTTGGAGGTGGTTCCATCATGCTGTGTGGCTGTGTGGCCAGTGCAGGTACTGGGAATCTTGTTGCAGGGTCATATGGATTCCAGGCAGTAATCAGCAGATTCTTGAGAAACATGTACATGAATCAGTGACAAAGTTGAAGTTGCGCCGGGGCTGGATTTCAACAAGACAACAATCCTCAACACTGCTCAAAATCTTCTAAGGCATTCATGCAGAGGAACAAGTACAACATTCTGGAATAGCTATCTCAGTCCCAAGACCTGAATATTATTGAAAATTCTGTGGTGTGATTTTAAGCGGGCTGTCCATACTCGGAAACCACAACAACCCGACATATTTTTGTCAGGGCGGGTGGCTGCCTGGCAACTGTAGTGGCTAGTCCCGCAATGCAAACTCCCAAAGTAGGCTTAGGTGTAAGACAAAACATGGTCTTTATTCCAGGCTCTGGTTCAGTACACGTGGTCAGTCAGTGGAGCAGAGGTACCATCAGGATCAGGCAAAAACACAGTCATGGTTGAGCAGGGGTCAGAGGCACAAGCAAACACAGACATCCGGGATGAGGCAAGAGGCATGGTCGAGGAGAACAGAGCAAAAATACGGTACACAGCAAGGCAAAAATCAGGGCTGAAAACGAGAGCTGGAATGTGTGCAAAGATGACAAACGAGCAGGGGTGTGGTGGCTGGGAGGAGATTAAATAGGGTGGAGTTAACAAGGTGCACATGCAGGTGAATGATCTAGAAAGGGCCGTGGCTAGAAGACAAAGATGATACACAGTGCTAGAGTGTGAGGGAGGACAACACAAGGTGGAGTGATGTAAGACTCGAGGATGCGTGAACAGGTGCAAGACCATGAGAGCAAGAGAACACAAAGCAGAAAGGGTCACAGTGAGAGATGAAGACACAATGCAGGTGCAGTGATATGGAGTGAGAACACAATCAGATGTGCTTGAGGAAAATAGAGAACAAAGATCAGATAAACTATAACACAACTACGAACAAGAGCCAGGCATGAACATGAGAACTAAAAAGTGAACTATCAGATACTAAACATAGAAGATAACCTACGTAAGAACCGATCAGAGAAATAATAGGAAAATAAACAAAATAAAGACAAAACTAAACTGGAACTGACTTACGACTGAAGAATACAATAAGAAATACCAGATGACGAAACCAACAATGACTAAACAATTAACAGAAAACAAACCAAATATATAGCATAACCGATATCACAAATGAGATGGGCAAAATAAACAAGTGATAAACAAATGATCCATAATGAAACATAAACCAGCTGAACAAAACTAGAATGGAACTGACAATGGCTAAAGTACAAAAGTAACAGGAAACAAAGTGACAAAGCAAAATAGAACAGAGAATAAACACATGATGAAAATAGTAGAGAAGCTTGAATCTTCGACTGGACTGGGTTGCTTGACGCGAGGATGTTTCGCTTCAAATCGCAGAAGCTTCCTCAGCTAAAATTCTTGCTCTGGTGGTCTGACTTCTGTCTTGACTCTTGTAGAGAAGAATAATCAAGAAGTCACAAAAGCTGGAGTTTTAAACCTAACCAGACCCCTCCTACTGAGAGGCAGACTGCTATAGGCTAGTGACTAAACAATAGCTCTAATTAGCACCTATTGTGCGCTAATTAGCACCCTCCTAATGACAGGGCAGCTGTCCCTCTCCTGATGGCTCCCTTGACGACTCTGCTGATGACGTGAATGACTCATTACCATGAACAAAAGACTGAAACTACTTTGACCTGAGTACCCCATTGTAAACAGGGGATAAAGCGTGTCTCAGACCCCCTCCCCGGTTAAGGCTGGGTTTCAAAACGTTTCACAAAGAATGCCTCCTTGACCCCTCTCTCAAACCATTTCTTCTCTCTGGCTAATATTTTAACTTCCTTGTCCTCAAACGTGTGGTTAGTGTCTTTAAGGTGGAGATGAACTGCAGACTGAGGTCCACTGGTGCCCTTTCTGTGGTGCTGGTATAGCCTTTTGTGTAAAGGTTGCTTAGTCTCACCTATGTAGTGTTCGTTACAGTTTTCCTGACATCTGATAGAATACACTACATTGTTCTGTTTGTAACTAGGGATCCTGTCCTTAGGGTGAACTAATTTCTGTCTCAAGGTGTTAACCGGTTTAAAGTAAACTGGGATTTTGTGCTGTCTGAAGATCCTCTGTAGTTTTTCCCCTACTCCTGCTAAATAAGGGAGAGACACTCCTCTTCTTCTTGTGTCCGTCTCCTGTCTGTCTGGTCTCTCCCAGAGAACAAAGAGACCAGATAGACAGGAGACGAATGATGTGATATGTTGGTGAAATAGGCCTCCAGGCAAAATGTCTGTTCCTTGGTTGATCAGGACATGTTGGAGAAGACAACTGAAACAATAGCCTTAAAAAAAAAAAAAAAAAAAAAAAAAAAAAAACACTCTTTGGACCTTTGTAGGATTTATTACAATTTGGATGGGTCACCCTGTATATAAGCCCAGGTCCATCAGTTCCCAAGCAAAAGAAAGTACCAACAGATGTAAAAAGTGAGACTCTGCTTGCTGCTCATCTCTAGTCAGAGCACTGTAACTGTCTTCGTTCAATAACCAATACCTCTCAGACTGTGACTCTTGAAATGACAGAAAAATTCCAGATAGACTTATAACCAAGGCTTTCCAGTTGCAGATGTTCACTTTTTTAGTTGCAAAAGTAAAACAGCAGCAGGCAGATTTTCTGCCCAGGGGACGGAGTGATTGTAATGCTTTTAGTGTCGAATGCTTTCAGTGTATTTATAGATGTATGAGGGATGCTGAGTGCTTGTTCTCTGTCTCCTTCTGCCACCATCTTACTGTGGAATTTGACTTTTACATTTGTCAAATTGTGCCATTAAAACTGAAATGTACCACAGCCATGCGCACAATTCTTCATGTGAAACTGAGAATGCTTTCATGCCTCCTTCTCGCCAAATTGAAAATAAGCCAGTAACAGACAGGTGCACGTCTACAAACAACCAATGTCAGGTATTAGAGCAGCAGATAACGGTATATTTATAGAGGAATATTTCAAATGGTGGAACAGGCACCAAATTCGACACAAATACTCCTTTGTGCCAATTTATATATATATATATATATATATATATATATATATATATATATATATTATATATATATATATATATATATATTAGTATACAGTACATATTTCATACTTAAACCCTGCTACCCTGAGGCCCTGCTACTGCCTTTCTTGGAGATTTTAACCTTCATGTTGATGACAAGTTATCTTGCTCTGCTATGGAGCTTTTATCTTTGACTGAAACTTTTAATTTTGTGCAACATGTTTCTGAGCCCACTCACCAAAAGGGTCACATTTTAGATTTAGTTTTTACACTTGGCCTAGACATTTTAAATGTCTATAAAAGATGTCCACTTGAGCGACCATAGTCTTGTTTCGTTTGACCTGCATTCCAGCTCTGATCAGAAGCCCTTAGAAGTTCAGTCTCGGAGGCGTATCATCACTGCTGAAACTGCAGAAAGATTTTCTTCTATGTTTAATCCTTGTTTGTTCACTGATTTTCTTGATATGGACAATTTTATCCAGTGTTTTAACCATCACTGTGATACTATTCTTGATCAGTTGGCTCCTGTTAAATACAACGTGTCTTTACAGAAAAATGAGTGCCCTCTTAAGTCTTAAGAGTCTGTGTCGAAGGACTGAACGCCTGTGGAAATCCTCTAAACTTGAGGTTCACAGGCTTCATCTCAGGGAGCTGGTTCTATCATATAACAAAATGGCTGAGAGTGCCCGTTCTGTCTACATACGTCAGCTGGTGTCTGTGAATAAGAAGAATCCCAGAGTGTTGTTTGATACAATCAACTCTCTTGTATGTCCTGCTGCTTCAGTTACTCCTGTGTTTTCTGAAGCTGACAGCAATGCTTTTTTGAGTTTTTTCACTGACAAAATTAAGTTGATTAAGGATAAAATTCCACCCTCCCTGTGTGGTACTTCTACTGTTATTGAGCCTGCTCCCAGCATGTGTTTCCCCGGTGTGTTTCCCAGTGCTTTTAAGCATGCCATAGTGTTGCCTCTACTGAAAAAAACAGGTTTAAATCAAATGGAGCTAAGTAGTTTTAGACCTATTTCTAAGCTCCCATTCCTGTCTAAGATCCTCGAGAGGGTGGTTTCAGACCAACTGACACTCTTCCTGGATCAGAATAACATTCATGACAGGTTTCAGTCCGGTTTTCGTAGACAACACTCTACGGAAATGGCTCTTTTGAAAGTGTCCAGCGACATTATGATGTCTGCTGATGCTGGGAAATCCACCGTGTTAGTTCTTTTGGAATTTTTCCTCTGCCTTTGATACTGTTGACCACCAGGTCCTGCTGAATAGACTGAGGGATCATGTCGGACTGTCGGGGTCAGTTCTTCGGTGGTTTTTTTTCATATCTGTCTGGGCGCAGCTTTAGCGTTTTTGCTAATCAGATAAGGTCAGAGTCTGCGGACCTGTTATGTGGAGTTCCTCAGGGTTTCTGTATTGGGCCCCATTTTGTTTTTATTGTACTTGATCCCTTAGGTAGGATCATTCAAAGATTTACTGATGTCTCTTACCAGTTATTTGCGGATGACATCCAGCTTTACTGCTCCTTTAAGCCATCTGAGATTAAGAGGCTTGATTCCCTCCTCCATTGTTTGGCGGAAATTAAACAATGGCTAACGAATAACTTTCTTCAGCTTAACGCAGACAAAACAGAGACATTGGTTATTGCCCCTGATGCCCATATTCCAGGTATTCAGCAGTACTTGGGAGACCTGGGCCAGTCTGCTAAATCATGTCTTCGAAACCTGGGTGTCATTTTTGACAAAGACATGTTGTTGGTACAGCATTGTAAACAGCTGACGAGGAATTGCTTCTTTCAATTAAGAAACATCTCTAAGCTCAGGAAAATGGTGTCTCGAAATGATTCAGAGCTTATTATTCATGCGTCGACTGCAGTTGGTACAGAACTCTGCAGCAAGAATTCTGACACAAGCTAACAGAAGGACTCATATTTCCCCAATTTTAAAGGAGCTTCATTGGCTGCCAGTGTCCTTCAGGATCAATTTTAAAATTTTGGTTTTAACTTTTAGAGCTCTACATGGCCAGGCGCCTCCCTATATCTGTGACCTTATCCAGCCTTATGCCCCTGCCAGGGCTTTGAGGTCTGTGGACCAAAATCTGTTGATGGTTCCTCGCACCCATTTTGCAACCAGAGGAGAGCGATCCTTCCAGGCTGTTGCTCCCAGGCTTTGAAATGGTCTCCCGCTCTCTGCGCTCACTGGACTCTGTCAATACTTTTAAAAGCCAACTTAAGACTTTCTTTTTTACTCAAGCGTTTGCTTAGCTTTTAGGCTGCTCTGTTATCCTACGTTATGTTTTATGTTTTTATGTCTCCGCCATTGTCTGATGTTTTGTGTGGTGTACTCTGCTTTTATGTTGTGAAGCACCTTGTGGCTCTTGTCTGTGAAAGGTGCTATATAAATAAAATTTACTTACTTACTTACTTACTTAAACATATTTTTTGTGCTGAACAATATGTCTTGTTTCTTTTGCAGGTGTACAGCAGCTCTGCAGAGCACCTGCAATTTGTTGTACCCTCCTCCACCGTACAATGACAATAAAGACTATTCTATTCAAAGCTATAGCAACTACAACTGAATGTCATGGTTCTTGGTGGCTTGGCCCTGAAGGTTGTAGGAGGCATATGCAGACTCACAGACACAGGTGTAGGGCTTTATCTGGTAAGCAGGCAACAGTTTCAATACACAGGCATTCAGGATATGTAGGTACAGGCAGGTTGCAAGCTGAGGCAAAGTCCAAAAACAAGCAAAGTTCCAAATACATGACGTCAAGGAGTTCACAGGGCTGAGGCAGAGGCAAATTAAAAAAAATGAGCAGAGTTCAGGATTAGATGAGGTGGAGATCGATAACACAAGCAAGGTCAGAAATACTATACAAGACTAAACAGGATGATGGCGTGCGGCTGAAAAGTGCAAAAATACAACAATCCGGCGAGGGACTGTGAGACTGTGAGGGCTTAAATACTAGTGGAAGAATCAGGGTGTGAAATGAGGAACAGGTGTGCAGAATGTGCTGGTAGGGGGTGTGACTGGGGAAGACAAAGGTAAGTGCAAGAGAGTGCAGTAAGACAAAAGCAAAGTGAACTGAGGCAAGATAATTAAGTGACAGAAAATCCAACAGTGCAAAACGTGACGTGCTTGTCAAACCATAATAAACGCGAACAAAACAAAGGGGCAAAACTAAGAACTAAGGTGGCGAGTCAAAGAGTGAAAAACTATAAAACTAATGATAATAACGAAAACTAGAGAGGATGTGATACAGGAAAGTGAAAACAATAAACATGACAAAACAAACTATTGACTGAATAGGAAATAAATGATACAGGTAATGCAATGAATGACTAAACCACAAATAAATGATAAACAGAGAATTAAACCAAAGCATTACACAAAGTAAAGAAATGAACAGAACCAAACCAAGACTTAAATGACAACATATAGTGATATGAAAAGTACAACCATAAAATCCTCAGCGGAAGCCTAGACCCAAAAAAGGGGGAAACCCAGACATGAACCCCGGGCCGGGGCAGATCCTGACACTGAAAGTCTTCAAGACAGCACAAGATCAATATGAATTTACCTGTATTTTATTGTTTATTTTTTTGTGCTGTGGAAAATTTATTTACATGGTCACAAAAGCTCGCTGTTTATTGCCTTTAAAATGTAAGTGTAACTCACAATAAGGTGCTTTGGGGTAATTTTTTGGGTGAAGACACAGTCTGACACCCACTGGATCCAACACTGATGCACAGTGCCTTTTGTTCTGCCGGGTTGTGTTTGCTGTGATCTTTCACTTGCTAACATTTATAAAATGAATTCCTAAAAGATTTCAGAACAGCTGCTGGGTCTAATTAGGATATGTATTTTCCTTATTCCTGTGGAAATTGCATATCTCCCACTGAGATATATTTCCAGCTTTGCCTCCATGGATGGTTCAGAACAGTTGAAGAGCTGCTGGTTCCACCCCTGTATTCAGATGAGTCTCAAAATGCAATGCTTTATTTTTAAAACCAGCAGTTTCCTTTTTTTTTTTTTTTTTTTTTTTTTACAAAGGAGCTCTTAGTTTCTGAGTTGTCCTTCTCATATCAAAGCAAGTATTCAGAGAAAGCACATCCATGCCAAGTCTCCACAATCCACTGTGCTGTCGTCTGCATTAAATTGAAAACAAGTACATAAGAAACACTAAAAGACAAACAAATACTGTATTTTGCATTGTGGGGTCGCGGTGATTGTTCAACTGTTGTTTGGAATTTTGCTAAACCTCAGAGGTGTTTCTGCAAAGCATTTTAAATAAAGATCGTCACTAAAATGATCACAGGTTTACAACAAGTGACCACTTGATGAAGTTTAATGCTTGTTTCTCACCAGATGTGTTGTGTGCACATTCCAGTAGAGGTGTCCACAGCTGTGGCTCATGCACATGCAGCAGTGTTTCTGCTGCCTTTCTTCTGAACGATTGACTTTCTTTGTAAATGTAGATTCTGTACCTTTAAAACTGAGCAATCAGTATGACTGGACATTTCACCTGACTCACCAGGTTAACCACTGGGTCACATCCACAGAATCAACTGTTCTTTCCTCTGGAGAACACACGTTCTTTCAGATAACTAGGAAGGATTATTTCCGATGAAGACGACTCACTCAGCAAGGACAACACAACTAGATTCTACGAACATCTTCTACATTTACTCGACTTTACAGGGGCATATGTTGTGAAAGTGTAGTGACACGGACCCACAACAGGGGGCGTTAATGAATGGACAATGGATAAGCCAAAAGTAACAATTTAATGTTGTGAATCGCACAACGACGTACAGACAATAACAATATGGTGGACTGTCAATTATACACAAAGTAACGTGTGGGCAGGCTCGACGATAGAAGACGCCTGGCGAGAGAAGAGCCGGATCCCACACAGCTTCCACCACCAATGGAGCTGAAGAACACCGGAGCCGCCAAGCCCTGCGCCCCAGGTGGCCGCTGTCTTCAGCAGTCAAACCCGGTACTGCTGGCAGAGAACAGAGACAGTCCTGATGAGTGTGAGTTCGCACACTCAGTAATCCCACAGTCTGTATACAGTTAGGAGGAAAACCTCCACCTCCAATCACACACTCATGCAGCTCCTGTCTAACCACTTATCTGGTTGGGGTGTGAAGCGAAGCCGTCGCTGATCACACAAACGCCAATCCCACAGATAAGGCAACACCCACAGGAAACGGCTGCAAAGAAGTTCAGACTATTAGTCAGTGTTAAGTACAGCAGAGAATATTACCTGAATGGTAGCTGATTTCTCAGCGAGGAGGTGGAGTTGCAGTCCGGCCTTTATGGTGATGGTGATGAGATGAATGAGTGACAGCTGGTGCTGAGGATGAGTGACAGCTGTCACTCCCAGTGGCTCCGGCGCCCTCTCGCTTGAAGCCCGCACTCCAAGCAGGACGCCATCTGGTGGTGGTGGGCCAGCAGTACCTCCTCTTCAGCGGCCCACACAACAGCATATTCTCAAACTACAGCCTTTGCATCAGCACTAAAGCCACTGTCTACCACACAGTGTGCATTTTCACTCTTCTGTATGGATGTGTAGTGTGGACACGCTACAGAAGATGTTGTAAGCCTTCCATATCCGCTGCCTTCAACATAACCTTGGAGTGATCTGGGAGGATAAGATCTCCCCACACAGATTCTCAGCATGGCAGGTTACACCGGCATCAAATCCATTGGCCTTCGTTGGGTAGTTTGTTTAACCGACCACATGCTACGGATGGACCCTACTCAGCTTCCCCATGTGGTCTTCTATGGAAAACTGGCTGAAAGAACTCATCCTCAGGTGGAACAAGGATGTTTTGGAAGGACTTTCTTCACATTAATCTATTTTGCTGCCAATCGCATCACACAGAGCTGAATTGTTGCTGAAGGGGTCTGTCACCATGAGCAAACGCAAACCAAGTGTTGTGAAAGTGACGTGACACGGACCCACAACAGGGGGCGTTAATGAACGGACAATGGATAAGCCAAAAAGTAACAATTTAATGTTGTGAATCACACAACGATGTACAGACAATAACAATATAGTGACTGTCAATCATACACCAGGTGACGTGTGGGCAGGCTCGACGATAGAAGACGCCTGGCGAGAGAGAAGCCGGATCCACACAGCTTCCACCACCAACGGAGCTGAAGAACACCGGAGCCGCCAGTCCCTGCGCCCCAGATGGCCGCTGTCTTCAGCAGTCAGACCCGGTACTGCTGGCAGAGAACAAAGACAGTCCAGATGAGTGTGAGGACGCACACTCAGTAATCCCACAGTCTGTATGCAGTAAGGAGGGAGCACCTCCACCTCCAATCACACACTCGTGCAGCTCCTGATTAACCACTTATCTGGTTTGGGTGTGAGGCGAAGCCATCGCTGTCACACCAAACGCCAATCCCACAGATAAGGTAAACACCAGGAAAACGGCTGCAAAAGAAGTTCAGATTATTATTCGACGTTCGAGTCAGCAGAGAAAATTACCTGATCGGTAGCTGATTTCTCGGCGGGGAGGTGGAGTTGCAGTCCGGTCTTTATGGTGGTGGTGATGAGTAGTGGATGAGTGACAGCTGGTACGGATGATGAGTGACAGCTGTCACTCCCAGTCGCTCCGACGCCCTCTCGTGCTTGAAGCCCGCACTTCAAGCAGGGCGCCATCTTGTGGTGGTGGGCCAGCAGTATCTCCTCTTCAGCGGCCCACACAACACCAAGATCTTTGAAGAAAAATGAACAGCAAGGCGTGAGCAGTGACTCAGCCCTCCAGGACTAAGAGATGGCCGCACACACACCTTTTATAGCTTATTTAAACTATTTGTTGATAATAATGCTGTTGTTGTTGTTTTAAAGTAAACAAAGGGCGGGAGTAGATTTGGGGGACAGAGCAGGTGTCCATAATTGTTGCATGCCTGCTGTGGCCAGCTTTATGGGAAACTGATAGTAAATGGACTGCATTTAAGATAAGATAAGATGCCTTTTATTGTCACTGAATAAAATTCAACAAAATTTAAATTGCAGCTTCACCTTGTCTAACATAAAACCTCGTACAACAATTTAAGACAAGACAAAAATACACATTCAACTATATACACATAAAATACAGTAGGCAAAGAAATGCAACAGGGAATATCAAAAAGTGCTTGTACACATAGCAGCTATATAGATAAAAGTGCTGTGTGCATGACAGTTCTATAAACAAGTGCAATGTACCAAGAGTTGCAAACCCTGTAAATAAATCAGTAAATAAAAACAGGCTAGATATGCAGAATGCATAATTACAGTCCCTAAAAAGGTGTGTGTGTGTGTGTGTGTGTCTGCGTGTGTATATGTGTGTATGTGCGTGTGCATGTGTCTATGTGTCGATAACTACAAAACGATGAGGTGTATATGAAAAAACTACAAAGAAGGAGGGCAAGGGCTAATAGCTCTAAGAGCCCTAGTAAAAAAACTGTTTCTCAGTCTATTTGTAGTAACCTTTATATTTCTGTACCAATTGCCTGATGGAAGCAGTACAAAGTCCTCAGTGATAGATTTGGCCCTTTTCTTGACACGACCCTCATAAATGGAGTCCAAGTCTGGGAGGGGGCAGCCAACAATGTCCTGTGCTGTCCTCACCACCCGTGCCAGACTCTTCTTCTCCTGGGCCGTACAGCTGCCGTACCACACAGTCACACTAAGACAGAGGATGCTTTCTATCGTGACCCTGTAAAAGTTTGCCAGCAGTCAGGAGGATAGTCCAGCGCGTTTCAGTTTCCTGAGGAAGAAGAGCCTTTGTTGCGCCCTCTTCACCAGATGGGAGGCATTCATAGACCAAGACAGATCAGATGTAATATGGAGGCCCAGAAATTTGATGTTATCCACACGCTCCACCACTTCTCCGCCTATAAGGAGGGGGACGTAGTCCGTTTTCTTGGCCCTCCTAAAATCCACAATGACCTCCTTGGTCTTCCCTGTGTTCAGTGTCAGATTGTTAACTGAACACCACTGAACAAGCCGCTGGACCTCCTCTCTGTAGTGGTCTCATTATTATCTGAAATGAGACCCCACTACTGTGGTATCATCTGCAAACTTCACAACTGTGTTTGTGGGGTGGATGGCAGTACAATCGTGTGTGCAAAGAGTGAAGAGGGCTGGGCTAAGCACACAGCCTTGCGGAGTGCCTGTGTTAAGGACCAGAGAAGACGATGTAAGGTCACCTATTCTCACCACCTGAGACCTATTGGTAAGAAAGTCTCTGATCCAAGAGCACAGCAGTGCAGGCAAACCCAACTGATGTAGCTTCAGTGTCAGCTTGTCTGGGAAGACTGTGTTAAAAGCTGAGCTGAAGTCTACAAATAGCATCCTAACATATGTGTTAGGGTGCTGCAGATGAGTCAGGGCTGTGTGCAGAGCGATGGAAACAGCATCCTCTGTTGAACGGTTCCCTCTATAAGCGAACTGAAAGCTGTCCAGGTCCGCAGGAAGGAAGTCACTGATATACCTTAAAAGAATCTGCTCAAAGCATTTCATGATTACCGGGGTCAGAGCAACAGGCCGGTAATCATTCAGGCAGGTGATGGATGTCTTCTTTGGTATTGGTATTATGATGGAGGACTTGAGGCACCCAGGAACCTTGGCCAAACGCAAAGACAGATTGAAAATATCGGAAAACACTCCTGCTAGTTGATTAGCACATGTTCTCAGAGTCCGACCCGACACCCCATCCGGTCCTGCAGCCTTCCGGACATTAATCCTCTGCAATGTAGACATCACCTGATGGTGCTGCAGGACAAGGGGCTGATGCTGCTCCCCATGTTGGGGTAAATGTAAATGTACAGCCTCCCTGCTGTTTTAAGTATCAAAACGGGCAAAGAAGTTGTTCAAGGTGTCAGGCAGGGTAGGGTCATGGCTGGCCAGTTGGTTCTTGCGCTTATAATCTGTCATGGTCCTGATGCCTCGCCACATATTCTGCGGGTCCTTATTATTGAAATGCTCCTCTATGCACTGTTTATACCGGGATTTTGCCTGCTTAATTCCACTCCTCAGTTCAGCTCAAGCCCTGCAGTAAGCCTGCCTGTCTCCAGCCCAGTACGCAGCATCTCGGGCCTTCAGCAGGGACCGTACTGTGCTGTCCAACCATGGTTTCTGATTGGGAAACTCCTTAATGATCTTTACAAGGAGGATAGCATCAGTACAGAACTGGATGTAACCCAGGACAGATGATGTATATTCTTCCAGGTCCGCCCCATCTCTAAACACACTCCAGTCCGTATCCTCAAAGCAGGCCTGTAGTACGGAGGAGGCCTCATCAGACCAAACTTGAACTGTCCTGATGGTTGGCTTTAATCTACAAACCAAAGGCTTATAAGCAGGAATCAACTCCACTGAACTGTGGTCGGACATGACCAGATGTGGTTCTGCTACAGCCTTGTAAGCACCAGGAATATTACAATATACCTGATCCAAAATATTATTGTCTCTGGTGGGGAAATTTATGTACTTATGAAATTTAGGAAACACTGCCTTTAATTCAACATGATTCAAATCTCCAGCCACAATCACAGCCGCCTCTGGGTTGGCGTTCATCTGCTCATTAATCAGGCCGTACAGCGCCTCTAACGCTACTTTAGCATTTGCCCGTGGTGGTATGTAAACAGTTACGATCACAATAGACGAGAGCTCTCACACCAGCTTAAAAGGTTTGCATTTCACCACCAAGTATTCCAAATCAGGAGAGCAGAATGTTGCAACAATATATGTGGCTGTGGACCAAAGATTGTTTACATACAGCGCCAGGCCCCCACCTCTGCTCTTACCCGAAGCCACAGTCCTGTCCGCCCGGAAGAGAGAGCGTCCCTCTATCTCCACCGCTGTATCTGGGATATTATCATCCAGCCAGGTCTCTGTAACAGCAGCCACACAACTGTCCATTCTTCGTGAGATAATCCTGAGTCAGATCTCGTCAATCTTGTTGGCAAGAGACCTGGCATTGGCAAGGAAGAGACTAGGAAGGGCCGGTCTGTACGGGCTAGCTTGTAGCCTAGCACGCAAGCCGGCTCTCTTACCCCTTTTCTGTTTACGGAAACGCCATCTCCTGGGCAGCTGCGTGGAAAAAATCATAGGCTCAGTAGTCCTTCGCAACTCCGGTAAAATAAAATCCAGTTTTGGGGATATGTGAAGCCTGCATTGTAGCCCAATATTCCATAATTCCGACCTACTGTACTGCACTAGTGCCTCCACTACCATTGTGTACATAGACATAAGTAAAAACAAACAAACAAACAAATGAACACAAACATAGCCATGGGAGCTGCAAGCCGCAGCGTATACACGCGCCGCCATCTTAGATGTCCATGCAATAGGTCATTATACAGTGTTTTTTTACAGTGAATGCACTTTACAGTGAGGCTTCACATTCACCCACACACGATGTCAGGTGCTATGCAAGGCGCTCACTACACATGTGGGAATTAAACGTGGGGATTAAAGACTTTAGCCATGGGCCCTGAGTGTTGTGGTTGATCAAGGAACTGACTGATTGGACCCAAAATGCAGAGAGCAAAGACAGGTTAAATAAGGAATTACAAGATTTATGTACACAGGGAAAGGGATGCTTATGCAAGGAAACAGATAAATTGCATGACTGAAGGCCAGAAGGAGAAGCTGAGGAACCACTGCCCGGTGGACTAGGACACTAGGAGGGTGGGGTTACAACCAGCTGCAGACTGCAAGGAATCAGAAGGCCACAATTAGATAACAAACAAAAACAAAATCCACACAAAATCCACTGCAGGGAGAGTTCAAAGGAGGAGAAAAACTCAGTCTGCAAAAACATCCATGTGATCCAACTTAGGTTGGAGAGAACCAAACAAAAAGGCACAGTTAAAGAACGGACTTTTTAAAAAAAAAAACTGCTAAACCAGGAAATGATCTTAAAAAATGGTTGGCCCAACTCAGTCTTATGGCCCGGTCACACGGCTCTAATGAAGGGCAACGAAGCCCAAACGAAACAAGAAAACTGGACTTTTGTTGACTTTCGTTGGCATCGTTTAACCTTCGCTCAGCTTTGTTCCTGCAGCTGGAGCTTCATCAGAATTTTTAAACTGTCAAAAAATTTGAACGAAATGCCGGCGAAAACCTCAAATCATCCGTATTTTGTTTTGCTGAGGTTCTTGACGGTTTCTTATCGTTTACTTAGTTTTTGTAACATTAGCATTTCATTCGACTTTGTTTACACTTCATTCAACCTCACAACTCTGACGTATTGAACAAACACAATGACATCTGAACGAATCAATAACTAAACCTCGACCAGCTGAACATTTTCATACAGTAACAATAGTGTTAAGAACGTTTTATCAACTATGTATGGATTTTTCAAACATTTGTGATTGCCTGCGTGTGGGTGTGGCCTTCATCTGACACGGACAGTTCCCCATGACCAGTGCCAGATCCCCAGCATGGAGATGACAAGAATGTGACTACAAACAAATTACTCACCTGGAAGTACTGTGGAAATGAGGGAGAGGCTGGCTGCCTGCAGCTTTTATAGGTGCTGTTGGTCACGTCTTCTTCTACTTCTTCTTCTTCTTTCTTATTCAGTGGCGGACTGCACCTTCTTAAGTTGCATTTTCTGCCACCTACCGGGCTAGTGAGTGATCACTGAGATTTTACAAACTTTTAGCTGTCGATCAAGTGATCGTGAATGTTTTGTTTAAAGCGTCGAGGTCAACGTTAGTTTCGGTTTTGTTTCGTTCCTCTTTCGTTTGCGCCCTTGATTCGCAGGCTACTCGGTGAAGGGAAAAGTGAAAGCTCATTCTCGACGATTTGTGACTTTGTGGCTTTTTTCCTTTGTTCAGGAATCATCCTATGCCGTGTGACTGGGATTTTAAGTAAAGCCCCTTCAATGAGCCCCAGGTGTGTAACTTCAGCAGGTGGCTGACAGGTACTCTACAGACAGGAAACCAGGAAAAGCTGGTAACGAGGGGGCGGACTGCAGCCCAGAAAAAAGGTCTCAGTTTCAATGGGACTAACCTGGTTGAAATAAAGGTTAAATACATAAATAAAGTCATGCATCAAAAACAGCCAGGTGATGCACAAATCGCAACCTCTTCATGTGGTTGCTGAAATGAAAACGAGCGTGTACCTGCAACACATTTGATGTGTTTCAGGCCCAAGAGTGTTTTCTAATGCTACAGAATCTGTAAAAGAAAACAAACCCCACAAGGTTATTTTATTGTTTTGGTTCATTTACATTTTAAGAGGAATTTGAGATACAGTACTATGCAATTTTTTTAAGCTCTAGCATTTTAATTAATGCAGTGTTTGATGTTTTTCCCCTTCATCAGTTGGTTATGAGTTACAAATGTTATTTTCAAATGAAAAGAAATGAAAACCCACTTATTTGCAGATGTACTGTCTGGTACATGACAGCACAAAAACAGCTGCTATGGTGACATTGTTCTGAACTGCATGTCCGCTTAGCAAATGAAGACCTTACAGCTGTGTGTGTGTTCTCTTAAGAAGCTCCTTCGAGTAATATCTTTAAAAATTAAGTAGAAATGTGGTAGAATCATTTTGACTATGTTTACATGCAGCCAATAACCCTTTCGTAACCGGAATATTAGCAATAACCTGGTTGCGCACGGCCATGTAAACACCCGCAAAAACCCTAATATGCTCATATTCGGGTTTTTACAAACCCGAATAAGACCCCTGGGTTACTCGTTTTCTAACCCGAATATCAGGTCATATAAACGTGCATTGGGATATCCCCATAGAAAGGAACATTATTTTGTGTTCTGCGCATGTCCTATCCGCAAGGAATCTTGGTCTTTTGAGTACGGCAACTACTTGTATGTGGCACGTGCAACCCACCATTGTGTTCTGCGTCCTTATCAGGCGGGCCAGTCGTGGCACCGGTCGGCATCACCGCGATTGCTCTCACTGCCTACGATGCGCTTACTGAATCTGCGGGCTCGGTAAACGCCGCAGCGGGCCACTCACACTGCCCCGCTCTCTCCTGTGCAGAGCTGCGCCAACTCTGGCAACAGGTCCAGAGACTACGCTCGCTGTTTTGATGCGGAGCGCTCCGGCAGCCTGCAAGGATAGATTTCTTGTGAAAAAATCCACAGCGCCACAGGGTCTCGGTATACCGCAGCCACAGAGCTCCGTGGCCATGACTTGGATTCTTTGCGGGTCCTGCATCCGTACCCCTGGAGGCAGTGAGTGAAGGGAGAGCACGCACATTGTGTTCTGCGTGTGTCTGTTTATAATCTTCTCGCCCAGAAGAAAAAAGAGAGTGTTTACACAGGAGAAAAAAGTGAGAAATTGTTAATGCCTGTTTGAGAAAAATGTATAAAGTGTGTAGTGAGGGGTTTTACATCCTTTAAACATCTATAATAATTGTCAAAAATAACGCTGACTACTTCGCAGATTTCGCCTATTGCGGGTTATTTTTAGAACGTAACTCCCGTGATAAAGGAGGGACCACTGTACTTCATTAGTATCATGAAAGACATGAATATAATATTTTTTAGTGACGGTAGAAAGTACCGAGATAGCGACATTTACAAGAAAGTGGCCGAAAAGTTACGCAAAGCAGGATTTGCACGAACGCCAGACTAAATCAAGCACTGGTGGAAGATGTGCGTCGCTGTTTAGATGGGGATATTCCAAATGATACCAATGACCATGTATACAGGAGTAACTCTGTCTGCTTAAGCATGTAAACGGGTTATTCCTAATGATTCAGAAAACAAAATATTGACCTTATCCCGAATATTAATGGCATGTAAACGTAGCCATTGATCATTATATGGAAATGAGGTCCATTCAGTCATTTTTCATATGCACTTACTCAAATCATGGGTCAAGGGCACGTGGGGCAGTGGGGAGCTGGAGCCTATCCCAAGAGTCACAAGGCATGAGGCGGGGTACACCCTCGACAGGACTGCAATCTATGACAAGGCCACATATAGACAGACAAACTCTACGGTCAATTAAAAGTTTCCAATTCACCGAATCTGCATGTCTTTGAAGGTGGAGGAAGTTGAAACAGCCGGACAGAACCCACATGAACATGGTGAGAACATGCAAACGCCACACAGAAAGGACAAGGTGGGAAGTGATCCCACAACCTTCTTGCTGTGAGGCAACAGTGCAGACCACAAAGCCATTGTGCCACTGGACAGGAGGTTCAGATGTCAATAATCCATCCATCCATTTTCTGAACCTTTTTGTTCCAGTTAGGTCTGGGGAGTGTGTGTGTGGGGGGGGGGGGGAGTTATCACATTGGTAATGTCAATAACTGTATTGCATTTTATAGATGTAATTAACTTAATCTTTTTATCCATCATATCACTTAGTGATGAATGATCTAATTTAAAAATGCCATAAATTGAATTCATCCCACACATATAGTCACAAAACAGGCAGCTCAGTGGCTTTAAGAATTTGCCTGCTGATATGTGAGCTGGGTTTGATTCCTGGTCATACTACCTGTCAGTGTCACTTGATCTGCAACGTCTCAGTACACCCAGCTATAAAGGAGAATCAGCCTTGGCTGGGAAGGTAACCTGCAATGGACTAGTGTCACATCCATGGGGAGTTATAGACTCCAGGGATCAGCACCAGCACCAAACTGGGGCTATATAGGACTCTGTAAGCTCTTATTTCTGCAAGGTTTGCCTTTCTGCATTAAGTTAATGAAGTTATTCTGCTAACTAACAAACAGACAAATAAACCATGCTTAAAATATAAATTCCTTAGCAGACATAATTATGTTTTAGTCAGTCCCATGTCTAGAAGAAGTAGGGCATCAGTGTTTCAGGTGCTAATGGGATCGGACCTTGGGCTTTTATTCATGCATCCTCTCTCTAGGCCATCCTTCTTAACAGATAAGTCTCATACACTCTCTATAATTGACATTGCAACCTTGAACCCTGTTGGAAATGAGTTACAAAAAATGGAATTAAAAGCTCCTACTGCATCCAGAGTAAAGTGGAATTATAAAACACTTTCTCACTTTCAGCCAGCGGCATGATGAAGGCGATCCATCAACCTCAGACATGTCAAACGACCGCTTCATGGCCCTTTGATTGTGGGAGAGGAAAGATGAGGCTGGCCTCGGCCCTGTTAAACTCCCTCCCTGTGGTGTAGAGTGCGTGTATGTATGTTGCTGCGTGTGTGCCGGTGCTTTGAGCAGTGCAGTGCCACGTTCAGAGAATGCAGCTCACAATCACATGTGGCTGATGGAACTAATTCATAATATACCATCACCAGTCATAAACTGAGCAGGTTATTCAAGCTAAACACATGCATATTTGCTGTTACATACATTTCTATTGAGAGAAATTGAGGCACAATTTTCCCAAGTGTGTTCTGGCAAACTCCAGCTGAGATTTTGCTGTTCTGTATTTTACACCACAATGAAACTATTATTTGAAAGATAATACTCATATAGACAGTCTCTTGAGGCACAAACAGGGAAACCCCTGTCACACATAGCAAGAATGTGCAGGAATGAGCCCGACACGGCAAAAATTGACATAATCTGGACACAGTCGGGAGGGAAAGAGATGTGTAGACTGTAACTGGATCCCATCCAGACTACCTCAGCCACACCTGCATGATCAGATCCAAAGCATATTTAGACAAAAGTTTAGATGACATAGACTGCTATCAGACAGCCATAAAAGGTGCTGAAGACTGCCCGATGTCCAAACGTCTGGATGGCAAAGACGGGACTGAGTGAGAGGCAGTGCAGTGTCCTTCCTTTGCACAGGATCTGACGGTACTAGACATCGCAGTACAACCAGCGTATGGACCGGCTCACACCATGTGTCAAAGCCAGCATTGGTGCGGTCACTCACTCACTCACTCACTCACTCACTCACTCACTCACTCACTCACTCACTCACTCACTCACTCACTCACTCACTCACTCACTCATGCAATCTCATCTACACTCGTCCTCCCCTTCCCAGCATTACTGATCTCACGTCTATGTGCATGGATTGAACAGGTGCTGAAATGATCAAATAATCACTCAGTGTGTGTGTTGGTGTATTCACAATGGCTGAATGAGCCGCTAAGCGTGCATGGGGTGCACGTGCGCGCCTGCTGTCAGCTTTGCTGAAAGTTGGGCCAAGCTTTCACACCATTCACCAGACGAAGCCTTTCCAGCAAACTTTAATTTCTTTTTTTTTTTTTTTTTGTTGCTCACTTCAGCAGCATGACACAACTCTGTACACTGCGATGGTTGGATTATCACATGGGATATATTTTTGGCGTGGTTGTTTGCAGCACACAGCAGTTGGGTGAGAGGCTTTTCACCACAGGTTGTGGTTCCTCGCTCCTGTGCGCCCTGCGGTATGAAACGATCCTGGTTCTGTGCTGGAGGTAAGTTTCATGTTTAATAATGTTGTCATGGCTTGGCGATACAGTTCCACATCACACCTCCTACAGAGTTCAGATGGTGATCAAGTAATAATATGTACAAGGCCTGTTAGAAAAGTATCCGACCTTTTTATTTTTTCAAAAACTATATGGATTTGAATCACGTGTGATTGCATCAGCCAAGATTGAACCTTCGTGTGTGTGTCACACAGATTAAGGAGAATTACAACCGGATTAAAGACGGCCCACAGCGGCGGAGGGCGCGCCGCGCTTCGAGCGGCCATCAACAGGCTGAAACGACCAGATCATTTTCAAAGTGAAGGCTGTGTTGATCCAGGACGTCGTGTGACTACCAGAGAAATCACAGAAAATGTGGACATCAGCACTTTTGCAGCACATTCCACTGTTACAGGAGATTTTGTAATGAAAGACGTGTGGAAGAATTCGCGCGTCAGGATGGAGCCGCTCATGGCGCACAACAAAAAACACCTCCGTGTTGGAAGTCTCACAGGACATGTTGTGCCATGCCCAGCTGTTACACAATTTCTCGGATACTCACTCAACTGAAAAGCCACCGAAAGCCGCCTGAATCTTCCGAATGGTTTCCAATACGGAGGCAGTGGCGGTCCTAGAGTGATTTACTCCCTGGGCGAAACCCCCTGTGTGCCCCCCCGCACACACTAACGTGGCCACCACCCATGAAAACACTAACTTCGTCCAGAACACCCACAATCCCACAAATTAACTCACAACAGCTATTTTCAAGTACAAATTTCCGGTTTTAATGTCTACTGCAATAACAAATACAAAGATAAACAATAATTACTTCAATAAAGTTTTTGAACATAAAAAAAAACACAAAAGACTCAGTGATTTCACATTACAACTATGTACAGTACAGGTATTTAAGAAAGCACAACTGCACTACAGCACCACCCGATGGTCAAAATATTGCACGTCATTCAGTTTTACCAACAGAGTGCACTTTGCATTATCATAGAGTACCATTCACCATAATGAACAAGACTTAAACCTCCATTAAAGTCTCACCATATAAATAACAAAAGAAGTTAAACAATCTGTATATTACAGAATACCATGAAGTGACTAAAAATGTACAAAAAAAAAAACCTATACATTAAAGTGGCAAAAATGGTAAAGCGCAATCATGTATCATAAATAAATGAACTAACGACAGAGGTAAATTCTATACCATTACTGTACACATAAGAAGAAATAAACACTATTGTGTATCATAAGTAACAGGAAGCAACAAGTGAAGAAGTTAACACTCTTTAAAGGCAAAAATGGCAAACCACAATAATTTGTCATAAATAACAAGAAGTGCAAAAGAAGTAAGAGGAAAACAGTCTATATACAAAAGTTTGCAGGAGGGCATCATAATTGTTTGCCACAGTGCTCACCACTATCCGTGATGTGAAATTCCATTGAGTAGGAGCATTTCTGGGCAACCTTGAGCAGCCTGCAGATTCAAGAAAAGACATCCTCTTTGTGGATTTTGAGAAAAATGTGGCAAACCCAGAGAGTGATGCAAAAAATATTCTGCACTCAGATAAGCATTTAGCCCCCTGAGACAGAACCAGATTCAATCTGTGTGCATAGCAATGCACAAACATTGCACTGGGGGCTATTGCTTTAACTTTGGCCTGCAAACCATTGAGCGCTGAAGCCATGACAGCAGCCACGGCTTCTTCGTAAGGAAGACGATCAAATGGCTTCGCCAAAATCCGGTCCACAACATTCAAATTGTCTGCCATCATGTGCAGCTTGCTACCTAGCTAGCTCGCTAGCTGGGACTGGCGCGAGGCTCGTGTGAAGTTTGTCCGCCTGTGAGTGCTTTGTGACGGTGGAGGAGCTCAGCAGCACCCGCTACTCGGTAGGGACAGAAACTGCGATAGAAGTCAGTCTCCAAACACAAGCAGCTACAAAAAACACACCAGAAATAGAAGCTCGATTTGTTGCTAGTCATTTTTCACAAAGAAAATGCCGCTAAGAGCATTAGGAAAATCTCCAGTTCAACTCAGAACAGAATGAAAATTAAAAAATGCTCCCACAGATGTTTACACCAAAAGATCGCTGATTTGCCTCAGACAGATCATCCAATCATCATGCAGAAGCTGAGCGTCCGGGCCAGCCGAGGCCAGCCCACTGCCCCATAGACCCCCAGACACGCTGAGCGTCCGATGGGCGGGACAAAGCCCAGCATTTATCCAATGACTCGTCTCATTTCGCTGCAGTCTTTGCTTCGCTATTTAACTCTGTGGACGCTCAGCGTCCACACTGTTTAAAGCACCGTGAAGCTGCGGGAATACGTAAATCAATACATACCTTTTTCCTTTGCTCGTTTCTCCTTTTCGTCTTTCTTTTTCTTTCGAAATTGGGAAGCTGATGGCTTTGATTGTTTGCTATCCATAATTATGTCTTACTCTGTTTCGACCACCTCCTCGTCCAAACATTGAATGATTCCCCCCTCCCCCTGCACAAACTCTGCACTGTGCAGCATTGCTCACCTAACGCGAGAGGTGACACACACGCACACCTCGTTGAATGGTATGTTCCAGCTTTCACCTCATGAAATATTCATACCATTGAACTCATAAGCATTAATTATTTGTATATCAATATTTCCTTTGCCCTCTCTGGCTGGGGTCCAGTGGAGTTGGACATATGTGGCACAACATCCCAGCAGGCTTTGCCATCCCAGAGCTCAATCAACCACGATCAGATTGTTTCAAAGGCTGTTATGATGCCGTCACAATATGTAGACTGCGATCAGATGGTGCACAACTGGACATAGACCGCCGTCAGATGTGCGTCCCATCTCGACAGCGCCAAGAGTGTTTTCAACTGTGCAACACACTTGGGACAGCCGAGTGAATGGGACCAAATATGTAGACTGCATAGAGACTGCCATCTGTCTATCTTCAGACCGCACCACAATACTTACAGACTGTGGCCGGATGTGTCATTCTGATGCTTTTTGGCCTCAATCAGCGTATGTGTGACTGGGGTATAAAGCTTAAACCTCTTCTCGAACTGTTGCATATGTCTTGGTGGCTTCCCTCACATATTTCATTTCATACACAACCATTCAGTTTTTAAAGATGGCCTACTCTAAACAGATTTTTTGTGCTGTGCTGTAACATTTTATTTTCTTAACTTTGAGTAACTGAAATTATAGTGATATATAAGGGCCCTGTCCCACTGGCGTTTAGGAGGAGTTGCGTATGGATTGCACACAAAATTGGCCCATATTCGCCAAACATCCGCAATATCTGTGTAACATGCCTGTATGAGTCAGCCGTCATCCGAACACGCCTGTGATCATCTGCAGAGGCCAAAATTGACCTTTGATACAGTTATGGGTTTCTTGAAGTCTTTTCCACCAAATATTCTAAATCCCCATGGCGAAGAGCCAATCAGATTCAACGTCAACGCCATCGAGTAATCCACTCCACACAGAATCTGTGGAAAAAACCCAAAGCGCACAGTGTTTCCTGCGCCACCTGCCTCCGACAGTCGCACCACAGTGCGCCCTCAGTCGGGATTTTTGAGTAGCTCAAAAATCTGGATGCGGATAACATCCACCTTACATACTCCATACATACTCAATTCATACACAATACATACTCACTCTATGCGCTGTATATCTGCCATTAACCGCTGATATCCGCAACTGACGGGGATTTGCGGTTTGGCAGCGGACCGGGACAGTGTGTAAAACATATATATAGTGCCCATCATGTCCACATCACAAACTAATATATGTTGTAGCGAATGCATACAGATTGGCCACGAATAAAGCGTTTTTATTACATCTGCTTTGCAGCTGATTTGCGGACAATCTGTGAATGCATAACAAACACGTCACATAAACCCAAAGTACTATATGTGGCAGAAAGCGACAAACCTGCCAGTCAGTGCCGGTCCGGCTGTGTAGATCCACAAAGATGTAGCTGCTGCAATCCAGGACTTTTATTTAACACCAACAAAAGGAAGAGTTGCTGTTTAGCCACAACTCACGCTGAAGTCTGTTTTCTGTGACACTCTCAAAAAAAAAACACCGTCTCACACCACGAGCCGGCTTCCCCCCTCCCGCTCCCCAAACTCATGAACAGTTAACCCTCGCATGACAACACTCTGTGATCAACTTGTCCAAGTCCAGCAAATGCTCCAGAGGCTGTATTGTTGGTGTGAATAGTGATGCCGACGGCCCGAGTGCGCTTATTTTATGACCACAATGCAGATGCCGTGCACGCGCAACACGTGCGCGATGCATTAGTAATACACCCATAATACTGCCATGATAATCTCAATGTGTCGGATCAGTTTCCTCACTACATGCATTATATAACCGTGATTGTTCATCATATATTCACTATATATTATTAATATATCCATAATTCATACTGAGACATTTGTCATTTTTGGCCATTTTTGTTGTGGATGACAATGAACACCCGCAATTTGTGTACTCAATTCATGCGCAATTAATCCTCTCCCCAGTGGGACAGGGTTGTAAGACTTGAAATTAACTTTTCTTCTGTCTTATCAATGAATAATGATGCATTAACACACACTTAGAAAAGAGCTCAGCAGCCAAATGTCCACTTACTTAGGGTCCTTTGAAAATAGGGAATCACACACAGTAAGTGCTGGAAATCAAATGCATTTGAAAATAGGGAATCACACACAGTAAGTGCTGGAAATCAAATGCATTTCACCATTTTTGGTTGCTATGACCCAAATTACAATTCATATAACACACCCTGTGCTTTACTTAATAAGTAAGTCCCTGTGACTGCTCCCTTATTTTCACTCAGGGTCACCACAGCAAATCCAAGGTGGATCTGCAAGTTGATTTGGCACCAGTTTTATGTTTAATGTAACATAAGTATCTTTAAACATAATTTATACATTGAACACCTTGTTTTCATTCAGGACCATGGGCAAATGTTTCTTGTTTTCATTATTAAGGTCTTTTAAAAAAATTGAAACAAAAGTAATATTTGTCTCCCTGTTTTTTTGCTAATCTGAAAAAACAATCCAATCTGTGATTAAAAACCCTGATCTGTGTTGGGAAAGTGTAGTGACACGGACCCACAACAGGGGGCGTAAATGAACGGACAATGGAAGGAGTCAAATTATAACACTTTACTGTTGTGAATGACACAACCAAACACAGCAGATTACAGAATGTGCAAAAGTCAATCAATAAGGTGTCGTGTGGGCAGGCTCGACGATAGGAGACGCCTGTCTGGAAACTAACCGGAACCACACGATTTCCACTGCCACCGAACCCGAGGAATACTGGAGCCGCCAAGTCCCGAAGTCCCCAGGTGGCCACCGTCATGGCGTGTCGGATCTGGTACTGCTGGCAGAAAGCAAAGACAGTTAAGGGTGGGTGTGTGAACACCCAGTAACAATCCTGGTGGGAATTCCACCTCCACCTCTCACTCAATACGTTGCAGCGATCCCTCAGAGGAAAAAGAGTGCCGTCTTGCACAGCCTCCACAAAAAGGACCGGTACTCCTGCAAACACTCACAATAAACTGTTTACAAAATACCACAAAAAGGCTGAGGATATTACCTCTAGTAGAAAATGATATCTCGGCAGTGTGGTGGAGGTGTCTTCCTGCTTTTATTCCAGATGTGAATTGGATGATTAGTGACAGCTGTCACGGATGATGGGTGACAGCTGTCACCACGGCTTGTTCCTGAGGCGGCAGCGCCCTCTCGTGCCTGAAGCCCGCACTTCAGGCAGGGCGCCCTCTGGTGGTGGGCCAGCAGTACCTCCTCTTCTGGCGGCCCACACAACAGGACCCCCCCCTCAACGGGCGCCTCCTGGCGCCCGACCAGGCTTGTTCGGGTGGCGACAATAGAAATCGGCCAGGAGGGCCGGGTCCAGGATGAAGTTCCTCTTCACCCAGGAGTGTTCTTCGGGTCCATACCCCTCCCAGTCCACCAAATACTGAAAGCCCCGGCCCATTCGACGGACGTCCAAGAGCCGGCGAACTGTCCAAGCCGTCTCCCCGTCGATAATACGGGCAGGAGGCGGTGCTGGACCGGGTGCACAGAGGGGTGAGGTGTGATGCGGCTTGATTCTGGAGACATGGAAAACCGGATGGATCCGCAGTGAGGCCGGGAGTTGGAGCCTCACTGCGGTAGGACTGAGAACCTTGAGGATGGAAAAGGGTCCAATGAAGCGGTCTTTCAGTTTAGGAGACTCGACCTGTAGTGGAATGTCCTTGGTGGAAAGCCATACCTCCTGCCCGGGCTGGTATGCGGGGGCCGGGGACCGTCGACGGTCTGCATGGGCTTTAGCCCTCGTCCGGGCCCTCAACAAGGCCGAACGGGCGGTGCGCCACACCCGACGGCATCTCCGCAGGTGGGCCTGGACCGAGGGCACACCGACCTCTCCCTCCACCAAAGGAAACAAAGGGGGTTGGTACCCCAGACACACCTCGAACGGGGAGAGGCCGGTGGCAGAGGACACTTGGCTGTTATGAGCGTACTCGATCCAGGCCAGATGTTTACTCCAAGCCGTCGGGTGTGCGGAGGTCATGCACCTAAGGGCCTGCTCCAACTCCTGGTTGGCCCGTTCGACCTGTCCGTTAGTCTGTGGGTGATACCCAGACGAGAGGCTTACGGTGGCCCCCAGTTCCCGGCAGAAACTCCTCCACACCTGCGAGGAGAACTGGGGACCGCGATCCGACACGATGTCTGTTGGTATCCCATGCAGCCGGACGACATGGTGGACCAGGAGATCCGCCGTCTCCTGGGCCGATGGGAGCTTCGGGAGGGCCACGAAGTGGGCCGCCTTGGAGAATCGGTCCACTATCGTGAGAATGGTGGTGTGTCCCCGGGACGGCGGGAGGCCCGTGACAAAATCCAGACCGATGTGGGACCAGGGGCGATGAGGCACAGGAAGTGGCTGTAGGAGTCCCTGTGCCTTCTGGTGGTCCGCCTTGCCCCTGGCGCAGGTGGTGCAGGCCTGGATGTAAGCCCGGACATCAGTCTCCAGGGACGCCCACCAGAAGCGCTGCCGGACCACTGCCACGGTCCTACGCACCCCTGGGTGGCAGGAGAGCTTGGACCCGTGACAGAAGTCCAGAACGGCAGCTCTGGCCTCTGGTGGGACGTACAATCTGTCTTTCGGTCCTGTTCCGGGATCCGGGCTCCGTGCCAGGGCCTCCCGGACGGTCTTCTCCACGTCCCAGGTTAGGGTAGCCACGATAGTGGACTCCGGTAGAATGGGTTCCGGTGGATCCGACAGCTCGGTCTTGACTTCCCGTTCATGCACCCGGGACAGGGCATCCGATCGTTGGTTCTTGGTCCCAGGGCGGTAGGTGATTCGGAAGTCAAAACGGCCGAAAAACAGTGACCAGCGGGCTTGCCTGGGGTTCAGTCGCTTGGCGGTCCTGATATACTCCAGGTTCCGGTGGTCCGTGAAAACCGTGAAAGGCACTGATGCTCCCTCCAGCAGGTGTCTCCACTACTCAAGAGCCTCTTTCACCGCAAGGAGCTCTCGATTGCCCACGTCATAGTTCCGCTCTGCTGGGGTCAACCTGCGGGAAAAATAGGTACACGGGTGAAGAACCATATCGGTCTCTCCGCTCTGGGATAGCACGGCTCCTAGCCCTGAGTCAGAGGCGTCCACTTCAATCACAAACTGGCGACTAGGATCGGGCTGCACCAAGACCGGTGCAGTCGAGAACCGGCGTTTCAACTCCCTAAACGCGGCTTCGCACCGATCCGACCAGGTGAAGGGAACTTTTGGTGAGGTCAGGGCCGTCAGGGGGCTAACTACCTGACTATACCCCTTAATAAACCTCCTGTAAAAATTTGCAAAGCCGAGGAACTGTTGCAGCTTCCTACAGCTCGTTGGTTGGGGCCAGTCTCTCACCGCTGCGACCTTGGCCGGATCCGGGGCGACGGAGTTGGAGGAGATGATAAACCCCAGGAAGGACAAAGAACTGCGGTGAAACTCACACTTCTCGCCCTTCACAAACAGCCGGTTCTCCAACAACCGCTGCAGGACCTAACGTACATGCCGTACATGGGTCTCAGGGTCCGGAGAAAAGATGAGTATATCATCCAGGTATACGAAGACGATTCAGTGCAGGAAGTCCCGCAAGACGTCGCGGGGGCGTTAGTGAGGCCGAACGGCATGACCAAGTACTCAAAATGACCTAACGGGGTGTTGAATGCCGTCTTCCATTCGTCTCCCTTCCGGATCCGAACTAGGTGGTATGCGTTCCTAAGATCCAACTTTGTGAAGATTTTGGCTCCATGCAGGGGGGTGAACACCGAATCTACCAAAGGCAACGGGTATCGGTTGCGAACCGTGATCTCGTTCAGCCCCCGGTAATCAATGCATGGACGAAGACCGCCATCTTTTTTGCCCACAAAAACCGTGATCTCGTTCAGCCCCCGGTAATCAATGCATGGACGAAGACCGCCATCTTTTTTGCCCACAAAAAAGAAACCTGCTCCCATCGGAGAGGTGGAGTTACGGATCAGCCCGGCAGCTAAGGAGTCCCGGATGTAGGTCTCCATTGATTCGCGCTCAGGTCGGGAGTGGTTGTACAGCCTGCTGGACGGGAACTCCACACCTGGCAACAAATCGATGGCACAATCGTACGGACGATGCGGGGGGAGAGTGAGTGCCCGATCCTTGCTAAAAACGTCAGCAAGATTGTGGTACTCAACCGGCACCGCCGACAGATTGGGGGGAACTTTGACCTCCTCCTTAGCCTGGGAACCGGGAGGAACCGAGGATCCCAAACACATCCGATGGCAGGTCTCGCTCCACTGTACCACCACCCCGGATGGCCAATCAATCCGGGGATTGTGTTTCAACATCCAGGGGAACCCCAGAATCACACGGGAGGTAGAAGGAGTCACAAAAAACTCAATCTCCTCCCTATGATTCCCTGACACTACCAGAGTTACTGGTGGTGTCCTGTGTGTGATTAAAGGGAGTAGGGTGCCATCTAGTGCTCGCACCTGCAAAGGTGTAGGTAGCGCCACCACAGGGAGCCCTACCTCCCTGGCCCATCTGCTGTCTAGCAGATTCCCTTCTGACCCTGTGTCTACCAGTGCTGGGGCCTGAAGGGTTAAATCCCCACTAAGGATTGTAACTGGGAGCCGTGTGGCAATATGTGTGTGTCCCACGTGAATTTCTTGGCCCACCCTAAGCCCAGTTTCTAGGGGCGGGCATTGGTGTTTAACCGTTCGGGGCAATCGCTCAATTGATGCTCCATTGAGCCACAAACAAAACACGCCCTGCGTGGAAACCTCCTCTGTCTATTAGGTGGTCTAAATGTGGCCCTGCTCGTGTCCATAGCTTCGTCAGCAGGGGGAGCTGTCGCCCCACGGGACGTAGAGGCCAGGGAGCGTGGGAAGGATGGACCTTTCTTGGACTCGGAAGGAAGAGGGACGGCGCGCGCCCGGCCACGTCCTTCGTCTCGTTCCCGACGGCGTTCCTCCAACCGATTGTCTAACCGTATAACGAGATCAATAAGCCCATCTAATTCCCGCGGTTCATCCTTGGCCACTAGGTGCTCCTTTAGGACTGACAACAGTCCATTTACAAAGGCGGCGCGGAGCGCAGCGTTATTCCAGCGGGACCTCACAGCCGCGATGCGGAAGTCGACTGCATAAGCAGCTGCGCTTCGGCGTCCCTGTCTCATTGACAGCAGCACAGTTGAAGCGGTCTCTCCCCTGTTAGGGTGATCAAACACAGTTCTGAACTCCCTCACAAACCCAGTGTACGTGTGAAGGAGCCATGAATTTTGCTGCCAAAGCGCTGTAGCCCAAGCGAGTGCCTCTCCCCGAAGCAGAGTGATCACATAAGCTATTTTGCTTGCGTCTGACGCGTACATGACGGGACGTTGTGCGAAGACGAGCGAACACTGCATAAGAAAGTCCGCGCACGTCTCCACACAACCTCTGTACGGCTCAGGAGGGCTTATGTATGCTTCAGGGGATGGTGGGAGGGGTTGTTGAACCACCACTGGAACATTTATATCCAGCACAGGGTCGGCAGGAGGAGGAGCTGCAGCAGCGCCCTGAGCGCTCGCCGCCACTTGCGCGGAGAGAGCCTCCACCCTGCGGTTCAGGAGGATGTTTTGCTCGCCTATTTGATCCATCCGAGCCGTAAAGGCGGTGAGAATATGCTGTAGCTCACCAATCACGCCTCCTGCAGACGCCTGCGCTCCCTGCTCTCCCATTGGTTGTTCAACAGCCTGGTGACGCCCCTCGGAGTCCATGACGCTGGCCGAGATATCCTGTTGGGAAAGTGTAGTGACACGGACCCACAACAGGGGGCGTAAATGAACGGACAATGGAAGGAGTCAAATTATAACACTTTACTGTTGTGAATGACACAACCAAACACAGCAGATTACAGAATGTGCAAAAGTCAATCAATAAGGTGTCGTGTGGGCAGGCTCGACGATAGGAGACGCCTGTCTGGAAACTAACCGGAACCACACGATTTCCACTGCCACCGAACCCGAGGAATACTGGAGCCGCCAAGTCCCGAAGTCCCCAGGTGGCCACCGTCACGGCGTGTCGGATCTGGTACTGCTGGCAGAAAGCAAAGACAGTTAAGGGTGGGTGTGTGAACACCCAGTAACAATCCTGGTGGAAATTCCACCTCCACCTCTCACTCAATACGTTGCAGCGATCCCTCAGAGGAAAAAGAGTGCCGTCTTGCACAGCCTCCACAAAAAGGACCGGTACTCCTGCAAACACTCACAATAAACTGTTTACAAAATACCACAAAAAGGCTGAGGATATTACCTCTAGTAGAAGATGATATCTCGGCAGTGTGGTGGAGGTGTCTTCCTGCTTTTATTCCAGATGTGAATTGGATGATTAGTGACAGCTGTCACGGATGATGGGTGACAGCTGTCACCACGGCTTGTTCCTGAGGCGGCAGCGCCCTCTCGTGCCTGAAGCCCGCACTTCAGGCAGGGCGCCCTCTGGTGGTGGGCCAGCAGTACCTCCTCTTCTGGCGGCCCACACAACAGATCTGAACCGAACTGTAAGTTTTGTGATCCGTTACCCACTAGAAAATGTTCTCATTTGTGCCTGTATATAAAAACTTGAAAACTAACAAGTATGCCTCCTCTAAAGTGGCAGAGTCAGTTTAATAAATGCATAATTTCTACTCGATGGAGCTCAGTGAAAGTCTAAAATAAGCATCATAGTTTATCCTTCTCTACCTCAGTGTCCCTGGGTGAGTCTTATCTTAATTAGCCTCCACTTTCTCTGGAGTAAGCAGAAAATATATTAATAACAAATACTGGTGTGTGTGGCTGGGAATTTAAAGTCTGTCCATCCACCCATACCTGTACTCAGCCATCAATCCTGTCTGCTTAGCAGATGTTGAAATTTTGGATTCTGGAGTCCTCCATGGCTCTCAAGGGGGTGTGATTCCTCGGCTCACCACCTGCCCATCCTGTCAAAGATCCTGGCAAAAACCCAGATCCATTTTGGCCCAAAGGGAAACTAAAGGTTGAGCTGAAATCTGTGCCTCTCACTCTGTTTGTGCTTATGGAAGTATGGCATCAGAAGATTAGCTCATGATTGGATAGCTAGTTATTGGTACAACAGGTATCAATGTGTTCACATTGGTGGGATAAATTCTGAGTTTTTGAGGTGCACTTGTGGGCTGCCCCAAGGCTCAATCCTCGGGCCTTTGTAGTTTCTTTTATATATTAATGACATGTTTAGTTTCTAAGTCTGTGAGTTGTATTTTATTTGCTGATGACACAATTGTGTTTTGTAGTGGGGATCATTTGGGACAGGTTCTGGACATGATGGAGAGGGAAGCACAGAAGTTTAAAGAATGGTTTGATTCAAATAAATTGTTGCTTCACTTTGGTAAAACAAAGTGTATCATATTTGGAAATACAGTGAGGAAAATAAGTATTTGAACACCCTGCGATTTTGCAAGTTCTTCCATTTAGAAATCATGGAGGGGTCTGAAATTTTCATCTTAGGTGCATGTCCACTGTGAGAGACATAATCTAAAAAAATAAAATAAAATTCGGAAATCACAATGTATGATTTTTTTTTTTTAAATCATTGATTTGTATGTTACTGCTGCAAATAAGTATTTCAACACCTGTGAAAATCACTGTTAATATTTGGTACAGTAGCCTTTGTTTGCAATTACAGAGGTCAAACGTTTCCTGTAGTTTTTCACCAGGTTTTCACACACTGCAGCAGGGATTTTGGTCCACTCCTCCATACAGATCTTCTCCAAATCTTTCAGGTTTGGAGTTTTAGCTCCCTCCAAAGATTTTCTATTGAGTTCAGGTCTGGAGACTGGCCAGGCCACTCCAGGACAGTGAAATGCTTCTTACGGAGCCCCTCCTTAGTTGCCCTGGCTGTGTGTTTGGGGTCATTGTCATGCTGGAAGACCCAGCCATGACCCATCTTCAATGCTCTTACTGAGGGAAGGAGGTTGTTGCCAAAATCTCGCAATACATGACCCCATCCATCCTCTCTTCAATATGGTGCAGTCGTCCTGTTCCCTTTGCAGAAGAGCACCGCCAGAGTATGATGTTTCCACCCCCATGCTTCATGGTTGGGATGGTTTTCTTGGCGTTGTTCTCATCCTCTAAACATGGTAAGTGAAGTTGATTCCAAAAAGCTCTATTCTGGTCTCATCTGACCACATGACCTTCTCCCATGCCTCCTCTGGATCGTCCAGATGTTCACTGGTGAACTTCAAACGGGCCTGGACATGTGCTGGCTTGAGCAGGGGGACCTTGCTGCCCTGCAGGATTTTAAACTATGACAGCATCATGTGTTACTAATGTAATCTTTGTGACTGTGGTCCCAGCTCTCTTCAGGTCATTGACCAGGTCCTCCTGTGTAGTTCTGAGCTTTCTCAGAATCATCCTTACCCCACAAAGTGAGATCTTGCATGGAATCCCAGACCGACGGAGATTGACAGTCATCTTTCTTCCACTTTCTAATAAATAATCATAACAGTTGTTGTCTTCTACCAAGCTGCTTGCCTGTTGTCCTGTAGTCCATCCCAGCCTTGTGCAGGTCTACAGTTTTGTCCCTGGTGTCCTTAGACAGCTCTTTTGTCAAAGCTGGCATTTCTCACTTTCGGCCAGCGGCATGATGAAGGTGATCCATCATTCAATCAATCCCATGCCAAGAGGCATGGGCTTGATTGAGTGTGTGAACAGGTGTCTTTTATATAGGTAGCAAGTTCAAACAGTTGCAATTAATGCAGGGAAAGAGTGCAGAATAACAGGGCTTCTTAAAGAAAAAAATAACAGGTCTGTGTGAGCCAGAATTGTTGCTGGTTGGTAGGGGATCAAATACTTATTTGCAGCAGTAACATACAAATAAATTATTAAAAAATCATACATTGCGATTTCCGGATTTTTTTATTTTTTTATTTTTATTTTTAGATTATGTCTCTCACAGTGGACATGCACCTAAGATGAAAATTTCAGACCCCTCCATGATTTCTAAGTGGGAGAACTTGCAAAATCGCAGGGTGTTCAAATACTTATTTTCCTCACTGTAAGCCCAGGAATTTATGTAGAAATTTACTAGTCCACAATGTTGAAATTGAACTTGCAAATGAAACAAAATTTCTTGGGGTCTTTATTGACAACAATCTAAGTTGGAAAATACATATGAATTATGTTAAATCTAAAATGTCAAAGATCATTTTGGGTTAGGGTTAGGGTTATCATTTTCAGGATCATTTTGTATAAAGCACAAGACTTCCTCTCCCAACACTCATTAGTTACCTTACATCATTCATTACTTGTTCCATACATGACCTACTGTATTGAAGTTTGGGGAACCACCTACAAAACTAATACAAATCCTATATTTTTACTTCAAAAGAAACCTAAATGAATTATTAGTAAGAAACCATATCGTGAGCCAACAAATCCATTGTTTGTATGTTTGCATATTTCGAAATTTTTGGGTTTGATTGATAATACAAATTATGTTTAAAATAAAAAATAAACTTCTACCACAACATGTCCAGGACCTGTTTAAAATGAAGGACTCCAATTATAATTTGGGAAGAACATTATTATTTCAGAAATCAAAGAGTCAAACTACTGTAAAAAGTCATTGTGTTTCTGTTAGAGGTCTTAATATTTGGAATTTCTGCCTGGAATACATAAAATCGCTCGGTAATTCAGTTGCCTTTAAAAGGCTCTACAAAAATTATTTGATTCCTTGCTATAACATGATGAATTAGCTTTATTGATTTTGTTTTGTTTTTGGTGCCCTATGTTTGCATGTTTGTGTTTTAGTTCTGGGATTAATTTATATTTTGTATTTGTTATCATGGGTATATGTATAATTTTATTTACATATGTATAATTTTTATTTTTAGTGGGTGGGTGTTTACAAGCTTTTGCATCTGTCTACACCCTTTCAGGCACATGGGTGCATTGTTGGAATATTTTCTGTCTTTTCTTTCTTTGTAAGTTTTTTGTTGCTTTGGATCTGTATGTGCCGAATAAATTCATTCATTTCATTCATTTGTAGGCTTTGACTTCACAGGTGTATGAGTCCGGAGAGAAACGCACAAATACAGATCAGGGTTTCCATTCAGGTTTTCATGCATATTCTGCTTTAACGAATAAGAAACTTGGAACAATACTGCTAAAAAAAAAATGTATAACAAGCAAACACCCCTTACTAAAACCTGAATGAACATATGATTTGGAAATGTGAACTTTTAAAAGCTTTCTTTGAAGAGTTTTATTTTGCTATTTTCAGTGTGAATTTTTGTTTCAGCAGAAAAATAGTCAAACACATCATGAAAGAATTCTTTTCTTTCCCCGACCCCCTGGAGCATCAGACAGTCCTGTCTGAATGCTATAGATAAAATTGCAACTTTACAGGAGGAAAGTTTTTTTTTATTGTACAAATGGTGTGCTGCAGTGAACAGTGGTTGTAACTATCGTACAGTATATAGGAGGAAGAATTTCTTGTCTTTGTGATGGATGTGTTTTCTTGTTTTGCTCTAATTATTTGTTTATGGTGGGTAGTTTATTAGAGATACACACAACAAAAATGTATTGAAAGATTCTTCACAGCCGGTTCAAACCATATTTACACTGTCATTGCAGTTGGGTGTGTTGTGCTGTTTGTTAATATTGGTTCCAAATTTCAACATAGCCACTGTGAACTCAACACACAACTTTTTATAAATGAGTAAAGAAGACCACGTGTAAAAGAAGAAGTTGAGTTACTGAAATATTTGGAAGCTTTGAAGCACATTACAACAAGAGGATAAATTTGTATTTGAAGCTCAGGCTCAAACATGCTTTGTGTTGTTTCTGGGAATTCCCAGAACACTGCAGTTTTATGTAAGAGTCTGCAGATGAGTAACGACCGTAAGAGAAACACAAAACATGCTGAAGTCTCAAAGGTGTGAGGCTACATTCTAATCCAATTAGATTTTTTTTGCGAATCTGATTGGTTAAGCGTGTGAGATTTCAAACTGTATAATATGACAGTGGCAGTTACAGTGGCAAAATATGTCCACACACGCATGTGCAACATTGTCGGGATGCAGAACTGCCGATTTATGCGACGAGATGCACAATACGACAAAACACTGTCTGCTGTTAGCGCTGTTAGTTGAGAGTGAGAGAAAGTTGCGTACCGCAACCGCCACCGAAATGGGTGAATTTAAACTACCATACGAAAGTATTGATGTGGATTCTTATACAAAATTACTGTTTCACATTTGATGGATTATTCGGCGCCCTGACCGCTGTTGGAGTGACGCTGCCTCGCCCACCAAATTACCTACAGAAAAATAAACCATGCAAACGATGGAATTGAATCAGAATTTTGAATAACCCCTTTGCGGATGTTCATGCCGGCTATACGGTCGGCTATTAAGCTATACGGTCACAAATAGCTGTTTTACCAGCTCTGCTTGCGCATCGCCAGTACAGCTTACTTTGCGACCATATAGCCAGCATGAACATCCGCAAATCATCAGACACAACAGTGTTATTCCTTAATTGTACCTCCTATGCTTGTCTTCATTGTCTATAGTGTTGCAATGATGCTGTTCATTCTGTCACCTAGAGGTGGGTGGATCGATCCTAATATCGATAATATCGATACCAATGCTGGTATTGATATTGAATGATCCTCGTGTAAAAAGATCGATACTCAACCTTTTTTTCTCTCCCGCACTGACTGCTGTGCACACAGATTCATCAAAGTCTACTCTCTGTCTGTAAGAGCAGCAATGCGCTGTGTCACACAACACGGAGCAGTGCACCCTCCCCCCTCTGGTCTTTTGTTGTTGCGCCGTCACGTGGCTCAGCGGCGCTAGCCAATAGCCATGCAGGTAGGCTCAGCCTGGCCTGCCCACTCAGCACTCTCCTCGAGTCAGCCCTCTACCTCAGGAGATTTTGTTTTAAGTTGTGTTGAGTGATATTGATATGATCTATGATGCTTAAATATGAAAAAGTATCGGTATCGGTATCGACATTGGCGATACTGGGCCTGTATTTACTTGGTATTGGATCAATACCAAAATTCCCAGTATCACCCACCTCTACTGTCACCAGTTAGCCCAACTCACACCTCAAGCATTTTAACCCTGTACATCTGACATTCCTCATGTTGCTCCGTCTTACTGCAGAAATAAACTATTTTAGTCCATTTTGAAAGCCTGTGCAGAAGCTCAGTGGGAAGCATTGCCATTGTTCATACAGTAAAACATTAAAGTTCACCACGGTGTTCCACAAGGGTCAGTGTTTGGACCAAAGCAGGTTATATTAGCTCTTACCATAATTTAAAGGCGAGAGCGAGTAGCACTACTCGGCTCGACTCTACTTGTTTTTTTTGCTTTTCTATTAGGGTTAGTACCTGGTACCGAGTGCTTTTTTTAGTACCTGCTCAGGAGCAGTTCCAAGCGAGCCGAGCCAATACTAAAATGTGACGTCAACAGGCTGCCGGCCACTGATTGGTCAGAGAATGTCATCACTGGACGAGTCATGAGCGCGCCGTCCGAGAGGAGAATCAAACCCGCCATTTTTAAATAGTCATAGTGGTGTTACAGAAACCGGGTTTTTCTTTCGTTTCACGGCAAGGTTTTTTTTTTTTTACTCGCACTGGTCCGTGGATGAGTTGCGGACGTTTGTGTTTGGTGGCGGAGTAGAGAATACAGAGAGGTGGATGAAGCAATCAGAAATGAGAAAATCTCCCAATCTTTGGCAGCACCCGGCTAACCGGACACTACAGCAACGCAGAGAACAGCTGAAAAAGCTTAAAAGTGCTTACAGAACCACAACGACCGGAGTAGGTCAGACTGTAAGGGCTGGAAACGGTTCAACCGAAGGAACGCTGTTTACGGACACCGACCGATGAGCACCCGGAGGCAGGATGACCGCGACTCGGCCACAGCTTTGTTGGAAGCGACGAATGGTAAGTGTTTTTGTGAATTGTCTGTAGTCTTCTTGAAAGCACCGTTTAACGTTACTTATTCCATTGGTGGGAAGCACACTTTAACGAAGATTTTGAGTCTAAACGTGTGTTAAAGTAACATCGTTGTCTCGTGTATGCAGACACAGTGAGCTAGCTGACTAATAACTAGCGAGCTAGCTAACTCTGTGCTCAGCTTTAAGGTACTATTAACTTCTGACAGAAAACACCTCAAGTCAGCATGACAACAAATGTTTACATCTAGTTTAGTGCCATTACTTTATTTTTTTTTTAACATGCCGTGATTTTGTGTTTTTGTTGAAGAATCCAGTTCCATAAGCGAGGAGGGTTCGACCATCAACGTCCAGCATCACACAGCAACGTGTGGTGCTGGACATCACTGGTAAGAATAATGTCTCACATCATTTATATAGCGCCAAATCACAACAGAGTTGCCTCAAAGCGCTTCACACAGGTAAGGTTAGACCTTATCAACCTCCAGAGCAACAGTGGTAAGGAAAAACTCCCTCTGAGGAAGAAACCTCAAGCAGACCAGACTCAAAGGAGTGACCCTCTGCTTGGGCCATGCTACAAACATAAATTACAGAACAATTCACAGAACAATTCATGGACGAATATACAAGAAATGCTATTGGCGCACAGGACAGGAGGATCGCCAACACGAATACAACTCCCATCTCTGGATGGAGCTGCACCTTAAACAGAGAGAAAAAACAATCAGGCATCAGAAAGACAAAAAAATACTGTATAATTTGCCAGCATTAAACAACAAGAAACAGAAATACTAAGGTGATCGCTGGCCACTAGCCCTAAACTTCACTAAAAGACCCAGAATTTAGGTAAAGTTGAGGCCGCAGCCCACTCCAATTACTAATAAATGAATTAAAAGAGTAAAAGCGTAAAACAAAACTGTACCAGTATGCTAGCCATATGAAAGGGAAAATAAGTGCGTCTTAAGTCTGGACTTGAAAGTCTCCACAGAATCTGACTGTTTTATTGACGCAGGGAGAACATTCCACAGAACAGGGGCACGATAAGAGAAAGCTCTGTGACCCACAGACTTCTTATTCACCTTAGGGACACAAAGTAGTCCTGCACCCTGAGAACGTAAAGCCCAGGCTGGTACATAAGGTTTAATTAGGTCAGCTAGGTAGGGAGGTGCCAGTCCATGAAAAATTTTATAGGTTGGTAGCAGAACCTTAAAATCTGATCTCACTGGGACAGGAAGGGATTTTTAGGTTATTTATTACTCTATTTATTTATTTTAAATGTGCTTTTAAGAGATTGTTTTTAATTTCATTGTCATGCACAGTATTTTTTTTCTGGTGTCATGTACCATAATAATAAATTCTATTCTATTCTATAATAAATTCTATTGTATTCTATTCTAAGGGATGCCAAAATGGGTGTAATGTGGTTGAACTTTCTGCTTCGTGTCAAAAGTCTGGCTACAGCATTTTGAACCAATTGGAGACCCCTAATGCTAGACTGCGGTAAACCAGAAAATAGAACATTGCAGTAGTCCAATCTAGAAGAGATAAATGCATGGATCAGGGTCTCAGCATCAGCCATAGACAGCATGGGACTAATCTTCGCTATATTTCGCAGGTGGAAGAAAGCAGTCCTAGTAATATTTCTAATGTGGAGGCCAAAGGACAACGAAGGATCAAAAATTACCCCAAGGTTCCTCACTTTGTCAGTGTGATGTATGACACACAAGCCGAGGCTGAGCGTTAACTGGTCAAATTGATGCCGATGTCTCACTGGACCAAGAACCATCATTTCAGTCTTATCAGAGTTTAAAAGTAGGACGTTTCTAGACATCCAACTTCTCACTGCTGCAAGGCAATCTTCTAAGGATTTTATTTGAACAAGATTACCAGCAGTTATTGGCATGTATAACTGAGTATCATCTGCATAGCAGTGAAAGATAATCCCAAAACGCCGCAATATGTGCCCTAGGGGTGCTATATAAAGGGAGAAAAGCAGGGGGCCTAAGACAGACCCCTGTGGAAGCCCAAATTTCATGTCACTAAGGTTAGAGGTAGTGTTAGTATACAAAACACAGTGAGAATGACTGGTCAAGTATGACGTCAGCCATGCAAGGGCACTCCCAGTAATCCCAAAATGATTTTCCAGCCTATCAAGTAGAATATGATGATCCACTGTATCAAATGCAGCACTGAGATCTAACAGCAACAGAACCGTAGTGTTGTCCGAATCCATTGTAAGCAGAAGATCATTCACTTTAGTAAGAGCTGTCTCTGTGGAATGATATTTTCTAAAAGAAGACTGCAGTGGCTCAAAGAGATTATTCTCAGTAAGATATTGTACGAGCTGCCGTGACACCACTTTTTCCAGAATTTTAGAGAAAAATTATAGATTTGACATCCCCCCAAAAAAGAAAAGAAAGCCATAAAAATATTGTTAAAAAAAATCCCACTAAGGTCCAGCAAATTTTGCTGGACCTTCCCCAAAATTTCAGTTATCTTAGTTGCTTTGCATAAATGTCAGGTTCTTTCAAATTATGCTCCAAATGGTCTGATTTGTTGGAGCAAAATTTTGAAAAAGATAACTTTTATGCAAAGTGACCAAGATAACTGAAAGTCTGTAGAATGATCATATCGAAACTGAAAGGTTTTTTTTTTATTACAATTCTTGTTTTTTTTGGGGGGGGGGGGGGGTCTGTACACTGTATGTACGTACGTGTGTGTGTGTATGTATATATATAATTTTTTAGAACTTGATTTTGTTAATCACTTCCCATTTCTACCTTCATTATTGTCCAGGCAAGAGAAAAAGGAGCCTGTTCCAGCAGGAGAATCTGTCCATCCAGCAATGTTGAGGTTGAAGCTGAACTGGGTTCAGTGTGATCGACACATCCGACTGATCCTCGAAGAGGCAACGGAGATGGAAGCTGCGTTTAATCGGGCAATCCTTGACGTGCTGGGCGAGCTTATCCACGCGATGCATGACCGGGGCGTGTGTCCTGCGCCCCCACCCCAGGACTATAGACATATGGTTATTGTTATGGTAACATATTGTGTTGCACAGATTTATGTATGTATTTATTTATTTTGGGGGGTATTTGCTCTTCTTTTAGTTGCGGTAAACATTTTGACTTATGTGATTGTATTTGTCATTTCTGGCTGAGTCAACAGTAAAAAACATTTTGTCATTGACGTTTTGGTCTGATGATGGTTCATTTCTAAGAATTTTAATTTGGGATTTGCTACTCCAGAAGACACTGCACATTAAACCTGGCTAAATCTTTACAAAGATGCTGGAATAATCATGTCTAAACTGAGATTTAGCAAATGGTATTTAACATGAAAAGGTTTAGTCACTTCAGTGAAGGCACCATTACATCAAGGAATTCTGGCTATACTAGGTTTAGGGTTTGATGTGATGTAACATTTTACCACAAACTATTGTACTGTGGTGTATAATTCTGCTGGATGACTTATACCAAACCAGAAGTAATTTATTCAGATATGTTGAACAACCAGTTTTACTGTCTGTTTACTTCCATTTACATTTATGACCCCATTAAATGTAAAACTTATTTTACTACTGGATTTTGCTTAAATGGCTTTTCAAACTGTTAGCATTTAATTTAAATCAGTAAACCTTGGTAACGTTTACAAATCAAATTGATGTTACACAAAAGTGGAGAAATTTTAGCAAAAAGTACAAAAGTTTATTCAAAATTCACAGTGAAACATAACCGGTGTATGACGTGTAGGCTAATGATGATAGGTGTCCCATTCCGTGGCATGAACCTTTTCAGCAGTGTCTGAGAAAACCATCTGAAACACACACATACAGCATACATATTTTAATTAGTGCTGTCAGGTTATTAAAAAAATAATGTAATTGATTACAGGGTTTGTGATTAGTTAATCTAAATTAATCATTTAATTGCAGGTATATTTTAAAAGAATCTGTGTGTTTGCGGCATTTAATAATCTGGTAAATGGTGTGGGTTATTTCTGTTACACATCAAGCAGGTATTAAGCTGTAAATTGATCTTAAATTGGGAGAAGTGTCTAACTGTAATTTGGATGGATTAAATGCAGACAAATTTCATTGTATTTATGTGTACAATGACAATAAAAGGCTGTATTATAAAGAATGCCTATAAAAACAGAATTGTGGGTGTCTGGAAGCTGATTCTTTCTGCACAATATGACTCCTTTAATAATTATCTTATGAGATTTCATATTTAAATTTGTCCATTGAACATTAAAATCTGGATGAAAAAAAATTCAAACATTTTTAATGCGTTTTAACCTGTTCGAGTTCAGTGACGACGTTAATTAACAGTCATTAAAACCGAATTAACATAGTCATTAAAACCGAATTAACATTTTGTGCATGAACGTCAGTAAACGCACAAACTCCCACATCTTTTTAACAATAGTTATCAAAGTAAGTTACTTCAGTATAAAAAGTTAATTAATTAATTGAAATTAATGCTTTATTTTGACAACCACAATTTTAATACTTAATAGCAACAGCCTGCAGTTATTACTTATGAGCTAACGATTAGGTTACCGTCATGCTTTTGTCTCTTCGTCTCTAGCAGCTCGTATCTTCTCGTCTTCATATTGTTGTATGAATTCCCAAAATCTTCTTTACTTTTCAAGCATGTTTTGTCTCGTCGCCACTGCCAGCAACTTTCTTTTAAAAACTCACACAGCAGCAAACACACGGAGTCCGTCATTGTTTATGTTTGTGTCGTGTATAAAATAACGTCATTTGGGCGCTCTTCGCCTGCGACTCCCAATGGCGCCACCCCGCGGTCAGTGACATGCGCAGTGGCTCTGAACTACAAATTTCCACTGTCGCAACAGTGGCTGCTGCCGTATTCCGATCCAGCGGAAGTGAGCAAAATTGCACAGTTGACGCGGTGAATGATAAAACTGAAGTGGGTAAAGCGGACCTGCTAAAATTGAGGCAGTGAATGAAAACATTCAATATTAAATCGAGTACAGCAAATGATACAATTGAAGTGGGTAAAGTAGAGGTACTAAAATCGAGGCAGTGAAATAAATTAGCCAATGTTATATTTTTAAGACATAATATTTATAAGATTAATATTTACCATAATGTGATTTTAATGGCATCCAAATTTAACGATTCTAATTTTCAAAGGGGCAATATTAATCAGATGTTTTTTACGTCACTCATTTTCATGTTTAGTACTTCATAACCTTCCATTTTTATCAAGTCCAGTTTTACCCTTTTGATTTTTTTTAACCACATTCAATATTTACTGCTTTCACTTTTAACTACATTAATTTATTGCTTTCATTTTCACCACATTCAAAGTTTTACTGCTTTCATATTTACCACAATCTATGTTTTACTGCATTCATATTTACCACATTCAATATTTCAATTAATTTTGATCACTTTGACCCTTCATACATATGAAGCAGGAATCATATGCAATATGTGTAAAATCATAGTTGTCTCCAACGCCTCATCCACCTGTTGCTCGTACACCATTTTTACAATCATGTTTCAAACTGTTAACATTTATATGAAGGGTTCAGATGCAAAACCCTGTAAGTCCAAAACCACAATTTTTTACTTGAGAACAACATGCACTTGGCTACTAAGGTAGCTATCAGTGTGCAAAATATGAAAGAACATACCATTTTCATTTTATTCATAGAAATCTGTATTTTCTTATGCATTTCCCTTTAAATTCCCATTTTTCTCTCCATTAAAAAAAAACAAACAGGATTTTGCATCTGAACATTTCATATGGACGTTTTATGTGAAAACAAATGTCCTTGTGAACTGTTATGTACAACTCCTCAGGTCAGCCATTAGCTCATCAGACAAAGAGGAAAACACAGTGACGTTGCTCATCGTGCTTCTTCCAAAGTGTGAAAACGCCTACATCCTAACTCCCTGCTCATCTTCAGCAATGCAAAACTGACACACTTCGTGTCTGTTTGCACTTGTGTACAGACATTCACACCATCTACAGCCCACATCCCTCCTGCTGTTACTTCCCAATTAAGAAATCTGGAGCTTTTGTCAGCTTTGAAAATCAACAGATACGTGCGAGAAGCTCAGTGAGCCGCTGTAGCATCGATCACGTTGTTCAATAAAAAAGACAAACAAAAATAAATCTCATCAAAATGACATTGCTGAAGAGGAACACTACTGAAATATCAAGCGGAAACTTCCTAATGGAGGGTTTTTGCCCCATATTTTAAAGACACATAAAAGCAGGTTGTTGGCCAACCTTTAGTGATTTATATGTGCGTTTGTGTTTATTGCTGCATTTCTCTGGTGTGACTGATGTCACCGCCGTCACTAATGAAAAGCTGAAGGTTTGATGGCCTCTAGTAGAAAGAAGACCAGTCCTGCAGGGAATGAAATTTAAGATATCCATTTTATGTGAGATGGCATTTTGCAGGTACCAGAACCAGCAATTTACAGTTGCCTAGCCGCAATAACAACTCACCCCACACCAACTAGCGCTGACCAATTACCAAGTAGCCCTTAAACAGATAATCCCATCACCAACTAGCCTCACTAGTTACTATGATGGGCTTTTTATCCCTGCTGGCCACATTGTGTTGAGGTACATAGAGTTGCACTCTGCGCATGCATCCTATCACATTTTTCTGTCAGCACTATAACTTATGAATGCCTCATTCAAATCAGTCCACATCTGATATGCATAATTATATACTATGTTTCCTCACCAAACATTTGGACCATCTACAGTGCATCCGGAAAATATACACAGGGCTTCACTTTTTCCACATTTTATTATGTTACAGCCTTATTCCAAAATGGATGAAATTCATTTTTTCCTCAAAATTCTAAACACAACACCCCATAATGACAATGTGAAAAAGTTATTTATTTATTTATTTTTGCAAATTTGTATCAAGAAGTATTTGTACTGTCCTGGTCTGGAAATTCTTATTGTTGATGGAAATTCCTACCAGTGTCCCATCTTTATAACCCTCTCGCATGTGATATAGCAACAGGTGCAAGGTTTATGCCATGTTTGATAAATGTTCAAAAAGTTGATATGTCGCAAAGTATTCTCCATTTAACCACAAGGCTGTCGCCAACTGCCAACCACAATATCACATTTAATAATTCTAACGTAGCAAAAGGAAGATGACAGCATGATCATGTGCATTACATAGGTACAGCTATTACAGCATTTTTGTCACGTGTGACATAAGCATTAGAAAATAAAAAAAAATACTTTTTCAAGGGCTTCATTTAGTGTCATTGCTTGTTTCCAACCAATGCAGCTGTCCTTTTCACACCCAGTGTCCATGTTGTCATAATCAGAAATGTACTTATGTTTATCTGTGTGCCCATGAGGCATGTTAGACTTAAAGTTATAGGGCCTTTCAAATTTCACAAAACTGAACAAATTTAGTTTCTACCGAAATACAAGCATTATAATATAGGTTTATTTTGTAACATGTTGCAAAATTACAACTCATTTAAATGATGAGGACATATTTAGCTGGGGGAAATTTCATAGTGAATACTGTCTATTCCTTCATTCACCCTATTGACGTATCAAAGCCTGCAAAACTTCGAAGCGGTCGCCCCGCTGCAAGATCTCAGTAACATTGAGAATTGCATTGAGATGCTCTGATCACGCTGCACTTTAACCGCTGCACACGGACAACACCATTAATATCGCAACATAAAGCTTTTTTTATATTGTGCCTAAAACTCTCATGAATATATTCTGCGGGTTTATAGATGTTGTTATTGCATTTGTTTTATGTAAACATGCGAGAATCACAGGCTGTCTCTCCGTTATTTTCAGTGGGAGCTGCTGTGAGCTACGCTCGCTTCTTGATCATGTTGTTCTGGGGGAGAGCATATCTCACCCATATTGGCCTCTCTTCATTGGCTTCCTGTTAATTCTAGAATAGAATTTAAAATTCTTCTTCTTACTTATAAGGTTTTGAATAATCAGGTCCCATCTTATCTTAGGGACCTCGTAGTACCATATCACCCCAATAGAGCGCTTCGCTCTCAGACTGCAGGCTTACTTGTAGTTCCTAGGGTTTGTAAGAGTAGAATGGGAGGCAGAGCCTTCAGCTTTCAGGCTCCTCTCCTGTGGAACCAGCTCCCAATTCAGATCAGGGAGACAGACACCCGCTCTACTTTTAAGATTAGGCTTAAAACTTTCCTTTTTGCTAAAGCTTATAGTTAGGGCTGGATCAGGTGACCCTGAACCATCCCTTAGTTATGCTGCTATACACGTAGACTGCTGGGGGGTTCCCATGATGCACTGTTTCTTTCTCTTTTTGCTCTGTATGCACCACTCTGCATTTAATCATTAGTGATCGATCTCTGCTCCCCTCCACAGCATATCTTTTTCCTGGTTCTCTCCCTCAGCCCCAACCAGTCCCAGCAGAAGATTGCCCCTCCCTGAGCCTGGTTCTGCTGGAGGTTTCTTCCTGTTAAAAGGGAGTTTTTCCTTCCCACTGTAGCCAAGTGCTTGCTCACAGGGGGTCGTTTTGACCGTTGGGGTTTTACATCATTATTGTATGGCCTTGCCTTACAATATAAAGCGCCTTGGGGCAACTGTTTGTTGTGATTTGGCGCTATATATAACAAAAAAAAATTGAATTGAATTGAATTGAAAGTGAAGTTTGCTCTTTAACGTCTTGATTATTGTTCTTTACAACACTGTTTGTCCTCTTTGTTCCAGACTAATATATATAATATGTCTGAAATTCGGTTTGCATTTATTAAATTCCACGCAGATTAAACATAGCAGACATGGATTATTTTTTGTTATAATTGTTTTAGCAAGTTTTCAGGGTATCATGCAATGCAATCTCTTATTAACATAACAAAATGCATAAAAAATACATTTTTGTAGTATAATATTCATTTACAATTGTCATTATGTGGATTCTTTGTTGTTTGACTGCAGCGACTCTCAAGGGATTATGGGATACATCAATTGGGTGAATTGTCATCATGCAGACTAACTACAGAAGGAAGCACATGAGCACGTGTGATATTTTGAGATTACTTGTGACCCATCTTACGTTCACATCCATAAGATTTCTTGTAAATTACTTCCAGATCTACCAAATGTTGGTTATAGCATCCGATTCTTTGAATTTCTCCCCCTCAGGGGTTGAAATTTTAAATGGTTTCCAAACAGCATGAATTTTGATCATATTCGCAACATCATATTATGAATTCTTTATCTAAATGCTAAGAAATAAAATTACAGTGTGCCAAAGAATGTTGTTTTTATGACTTAAAGTTTTTAAAGCCAGTGGCGCTATACCTTTAAAATGAAGTGTGGTCATATACTGCGCTGGTGCATTGCTGTCATGTGGCAAAGCATGCCTGAACATCCAAATACCTCTTGTTCACTCACCAAACTCAGGTCTAACTGCACTGAACACAAAAATGAATAATGAAAACAAACTAAAAATCAAACATTGTAATAACTCCGGTTTTGTATCGAGTTGGCTTCCTTTCTGGGTTCACTGGAAGGGTGCACTAAGATGGGGCTTACCTCAATCCTTTTTCTCAGCAGAAAACCTCTCACTTGTGTCCTTTGCTCAATCCACTATGAAAGAGCAATGTACCAGATTCAAGCAAATGACAGATGATACTCTGATGCAATTCATGTTGTGTCCAAAACCATCTGTGATTAATTAAAAGACTAAATTCAGCCCCCTTGTGCCCCATGCTTTACTTTGCATCCAGACTACCTGTTACGTAAATAGCAAATGCAGCTGGTCTCACACCAAATACATCTTCACTTTGCGCTTTAAACCATGTGCTATAGATTGTCAAGCTGCTGTAATACTTGAACACCTCTGTTGGTAATCTCATGTGACGTATGTGTGATCAGAAAGTGTTACAGTCTTGCCGCTTATGGAACTGTTCATTGGTTCTAACATTGCCTGACTTAATGTAATGTGGAGAGGTATGACGTAATATTTTATAATAGTTCATTATTTCTTGTAAATATATTACAAAATATACAATTATGAAGGTCAGCAATGTGGGATATATGGTGCATCCAGAAAGTATTCACAGTGCTTCACTTTTTCCACATTTTGTTATGTTACAGCCTTAGGAAACTCAATTTTTTCCTCAAGATTGTACACGCAATAGCCCATACTGACAATGTGACAAAGGTTTTTATGAGATTTTTACAAACAAACTAAGAAATGACATGTACATAAGTATTCACAGCCTTTGCCATGAAGCTCAAAATTGAGCTCAGGTGGAGCCTGTTTCCACTGATCATCCTTGAGATGTTTCTACAGCTTAACTGGAGTCCACCTGGGGTAAATTCAGTTGATTAGACATGATTTGGACACACAACCTGCCTACATATAAGGTCCCACAGTGCATGTCAGAACACAAACCAAGAATGAAGTCAAGACACTTCAGCTGCATTGTCTCAGTCCACGTAGCTATAACTGGGGATTGGACTTTCCTGGGGAAGTAACCTGCTGTGATGCAATGAATCCTATCCAGGGGGAGTCGTAGCATCACATTACAGTATTGAGGGGTAAGCACGAGCACCAATGGGCTCAAGGGCCTGCATAGGACCAACTTCATCCTCTAGGACCAATTTAGTTAATTTGCACTTTTTAGTGACTGTAATAAACATGTTGAGTGGGACTAAATCCGTTTTTCAATTCTTTGCCCATTACCAAGGCAACAGAAAGCCCACACAACTATGGATGGACAGCATTTGTTGTCCCCTTGAGAGTTCTTACGGCAGCGCTAGTCAAGCCAAGATTATTTATATAGCACATTTCAAACATCTACCTTTGACAAATGTGCGGCTGAAAATCATAAATCAATAAAAAAGAAATAGCACAAAAAGGGAATTTACCTTTAAACATTGCAAGATTCCCTGACAAGTTAGATTGGACTTGTATAACTGAAAAAACAACTACCGCAACTTTCCGTCGAAAGAAATGTATTTATATTGTTGTTTATGTGTTTCGTTACTATATTCCATTTTTACAGCACTTCGCTTTCATGTATGCAGTCTTCCAAATTTGCTCAAACATTCTGTCTCTATTGAAGCCCAGAGCCAACATTATTACAGGCTAGGCTCATCGTATATTTAGAATTGGCTCATTTATTTTTGAGGGGAAAAAATACTTTATTTTTGGTGGTAATACAAATGAAATCTTCATGACAGGTAATTATTAATTCAGTAACTTAAAAAGTATAAATATACTCATTCTTTTCTCCATGACAGCTTGTAAAACCCATGCCACAGGAGTTACATCATTTTTTATTGTAAGAATGCAATGAAATGCATTATTTATGAACATTCAGGTCAAATTCATTGCAGTTTTCTTTTTGTGCTTGTACAGTACATGCACTCGTGGCTTTGTTCATTCTTGTCCCCGTGTCAGTGTCCATGTCCCTTAGTGCATTTTCACTCCAGATGGTCTGTGAGCCCATGCAGCTCTCACAGTTATGGATGTAAGCTAGATTGTGCAGACATGCTTAAATTCTGCAAACAACCCTTAATTCTTAATTTAGATATTAATTAGTTTCCCTGTTACTTGGCAAAGCTCTCTGTGATTTCCCCTGACACTCAAACGAGTTTAGAACTGGGGCATCTGCTGCGTCTCACTACAGGAGAACATGCATGAGATGTAGGAGACTCAATAACATAATTGAAACAAGTTCATTAAAATTGAGAGCAAACACTGCACTGTGCCGAGGAGGAGCATAATCAGCAGCGGGCAGTGAGACCGTAGAGGAACGGTTATTCGCTCAGATTCCTGGAAGCTGAGATTGTATTTTAATTTTCTAAATCTTTATTTCAGTAATAGATGGCACCCAGGAAACACTTTATGTGCATCCTTATGTATACTACATTAGTCTCTGTTGGCGAGTTGCACTGATTCCACTGTTAGGTGTCATGAATCATTTTGATTAGTGGTGTTAAATGCAAGGCCTGGGGGGCTATACATGAGCCCCTGAAGTTTTGTTTCAACCTGCAAACTAACCATGGGTGCAAAAATAATAATAATAAAAAATTAAAGTACAACTAAAAGAAAAAAATCAATTTGTCTATCAGTCCATTCATTTTATTCTGCTTATTCTTTTAGAAGTAATATAAAATAGTAATTCCTAGTCTTTGAAAAAGCTTCAGCATCAGGTCCATAACTGTGGACAGTGATATAATTTTTGTAATTTTGTCTCTGTAAACCACCACAATAGAGTTGAAATGAAATGATCAAGATGTGCTTGTAGTGCAGACTTTTATATTATGTCACAGGGTTGAACAAAAATATCACATTAACTAGTTAGGGATTGTGGCCATTTGTACATCAAGTCCCATTTTGAGAGCCAATAAGTAACTGGCAAACTAAACAATAAAAATCATCACCTTCACAGTCGGTTTTCTTCACACCAGTCAGACGATGGATGTACGAGCATTTCCAAGTCACTGAATGTGTCTTGGACTTCATTTACAATTAGTCATTAAGAAATATAAACACTATAATAATGTATGGGAAATCTGTCTGGAGGCGGCAGTTATCAAAAACTGAGTTAGACTACTGTCTCACTGACACACAACTGGTGGGGAGGAGATGGCAACAGCACAAAATTGCATGAAACAAGTGAAAACTTTCTCATGTAGAATCTCAATGAATTAGTCCTCCCGACACTGTCACTGTCTCTTGTTTTGAGGATCTAGTATCACCACATTTTTTCTAAAGTTTTAACATTGCATTTTGTGCCATCACATTAAGCATCTGAACATGACAATATAATTCATAGTCGATAGCAGCCCATGGTTTAATATGGACAAAATATAGTAGTTTTTCAATTACAGTGTTTTTATTGCACCCCTACAAAATGATTATTGCAATATTTTTGTTAAACCCCTTGAATTAAAGCTAAAAGTCTACCAACCGCACGTTGTTCCATTTCAACTGTATTGTGACATTCCAACTACTTACGGAGACTACTGTATCCTTTAAAGTGTAGTGAGCAAATGGATTCATCCACTGCGCCACCTGCTACATGGTTTGTAGATGCTGGATTGAATGTAGTTGCATACAATACCAATCAACCATAACACTGTGACCACTGACCGGTGAAGTGAATACCATTGATCAGACTCCACAAAAATGTAAATGAGAGAAGCAGACAGTTATATCCAAAGTCTGATTGTCTCACAGTGGTTAAGTTGTAAAACTCTAATAACCAGGCTTTGTTGGGCATGCTGGTTATCAGATTAGTACTAAATCACTTGTGTTTGGCATAAAGAAATCACATAACTTACCAAACAATTGGGGATTTTCGAAAAAAAAATTAATCAGGCATCACACGAATTGTATAATTATGGTATAAATACATGGTATAAATGCAAAAAATATTATCTTCAGTACTAACTCTTCATAATGGACAACAACTTTTTCAGAAAATATAACAGATAATGCACGCTTACTGATGTTAAAAGTCATCCCCCAGGCAAAGGTATAAATCAGGGTGGACTAGGAAGAGTCCTTGCGAATCAGTTCAAATATGTTCATAGTGATTACTATGAAAATGTAATAAAATATTTCAGCTCTGATGGTGCCTGGTTCGAGGATGATAAATTCTCCCCCGGTTGTCTAACAAGCAAAGAAATGCACTGTAAATATAGACTCAGGCCATCACAGTCTCTCTGAGCCCTGCTGAACACTGATGGGAGACTTTGGACCGTGAATGGAGATAATCTGGTGCTACACTGTTATATTTAGCTAATCTTTTCCATGGTGGCAGGAAAAAAATTACCCGAGTGTATTTCTGAAAGATATTTTGTTGCTGTGTCCACTGATCTTATCCTGATTTGGAACTCCTTAATGCCAGAAAGAATTTATGGTTTTCCTCCCACAGACTTTTGGATTTAAGATCCACAAACAAACCCACATATTGCATTGACATGTGACATTAATATGGGTTTTCACTGATTAAATCTTAATGATATAGTATCTGACCACATGAAAGTACAGGTCTTAATACACCAAAAATGCAGTGAAGACAGCATGTCATTCAGTCAGTCAAACCATCTCTGGAGATGGTCAAGGCCAAATGCCATCACCATGGCAATCCCTTGCTGGTGAGGAAGATTGTCTCTTGATCGATTCCTGGATGGGATAGTGGATGTGGAGGTCACTGTACAAGCCCAGTTTTTACACACAGTTTCTGACAGATGCTGCATGTGGTTGCTGTGGAAAGCTTCTGCCAGTCAGGAACTTGCTCTGTCTCCTTCTTTCTGCTGCATGGCGACCACCTGTCCCCTGAGTGCTGACCGGAGTGGCGGTGAAAATATGGCCACAAAGCTCAAACAGTCCATACACATAACATGCAAGAGACACTGACATGGCATGCGGCACACAAAGTCGAAAGTTGAGTGGCACTAGGGCAGTGTTTGCAGGTGCAAGGATTTCCGCATGAATGCCGTGTGGCACTCTCACCAATGTATAGCACCACTGGCGTGGCTGACCAGGGTGTTGCTAGGCCGGTATCGTAGATTTACGTCGACGCTACCTGGCTATACCTGCCCGCTGTGCGTAAACAAATGATGTCATAGCGCGTGCAGCCCAAGAACTGTCCGCAGAGGGGGGGACTGTCCGCCGAGGAAAAGATGAAAAGGCGAGAAGTGTGTTTTGGTCCCAATTGGGATATTCCGGATGATTTTCTCATGGATAGTATGACAATGAACAGCAGCTAAAGCAGCCAGCTTGATGAGGACGCACTGCCGAATTTGGAGAGCAGCGCACACAGCAAAAGCTAAGTGAGCCAACTTTTAATGTACGCGTTACGTGTTGTGTATCTCAGTAAAAAGTGATAATAATGCAAATAACATGCTGTTGTCATTCTGTATGCATTTTCTGAGTCCCTCCGTTCACGCCCAGTCGCCTGCAATGACAGATATTTGCCCGAGTTAGACGAGGTAAGCTAGCACCCTCCAAAAGCATGTTATTGTATTATTATATTATTATTATATTATATTATTATGTGAAAGACGCTGTGAATAGTCCCCCGACTTTAGGCAGAAAAAGCACTGTAAGTTATAATAAAATAATAATAAATAAATAAACAAGAAAGAAAGTCGGAACAACCACTCACAGACTTACAGAACGATGTCCAGGAGCTGCGTCTCTCACAGTCAATGAAAATAAAAACAACAGATCCGGGTCGCCTCGTCCACATTCTTCACACAGGTGTAGTTTGCTGTCCCTGCGTGCTCGAAGGCCATTGCAGGCCCAGCAGCACTTTTACTGCAGATTTCCACTGTGGTCTTCAGAAAAAGAAATAAATAAAAAGCAATCCGGATTGTGTGGCTTGTCCGTGGCCAGACAGTGTGGCTTGTCCATAGCTGGACAGGATGCATCCAACCGACTCATGCAGGTGCATGGTGAATGTATGCAAACCAGAAATATTAAACTTAATTACTACTTCTGTCCTCAGAACAATAAATAAAAAGAGGCTAAAAGTAAGTCCCTTTGGCTGCCCCCTTGTATTCACTCAGAGTAGCCGCAGCAGATCTGAAGTGGATCTGCATGTTGACTTGGCATACGTTTTACACCGGATGCCCTTCCTGATGCAACTCCACGTTACACAGAGAAATGTGGCAGGGGTGGGGTTTGAACTGGTAACCTTCTGCACTTAAACAAAGCGAATGAACAACTTGGCCATCGCACCTAAATAAATAAAAAGAAAGGAAAAGGGATGTTAAAGGAAATGTGTGTCAGCCCCTCACAAGTTGTCCCCTATGTTGTGTGCGTTCTGAGTTGCAGAGTTCTGAGTTGCACCTTGTACCCCTCACCACAAGGTGCCTGTCTGACGATTTGGTGAGGGAGTTTATTCAGGTAAATTTTTTGGTCTGTTCAAAAATCAAGTGACATGCAGGCAGCGCCCTGCGAGTAAGGCGAGGTGATGATGAATGGCTGCGAACATCGTGCCAAACTACACAAATTTCCTCATGGATGCCTGTCTCAGCCCAAGGAGATACTAGCCTTTCCTTTGCTCAGCTGAGAGAAGAAGATCTGCTTGGGAAGTCGGCTGTCAACCATCATAATAACATGATGCACTCATCGAAGCCAGTTCTGTCACCTTTGTCAAGTCAGTGAAGGTGAGGGACAGTGGTTGTTGTTGCTCTCAAAATGTTTCTTGCAATTGGTGGGCAGTGAAGGTCTTGTCTGTTGTTGCTCTTGATGGTCAGATGCCACTTTATGTTTCAGGAAGGATATTTTCTGCTAGTGGTCTCAGAGGGTTGTTGGCAGTTTGTACAAATTGGCGTTGGAGAAATGGACCTATGTTTTTAAAGACTTAAATAGGAATGTTGTTTTCACTGGGTGTTTTGTTTTGTTGTTTTTCATGTATTTTGAGAGTTGAGGTTCAGCTAAATTTCTTGAATGATATCTTTTCTTGGTAAATGGCCCAGCACTTTCTCCTCCTGGTGCTCAAAAGGTCTTCAGTGTGTTCTCTTCATTGAACACTGATGTCATCTTTGGTCTTCAGCAGGCTTAGGCCATCCTTACTTTGAACGGTGCTTGTCATTGGGTGGAATGGCCGTAGATAGCGTTGGTGGCATTGAAAAAGTCATTTCTGCCTGTGAGGGCTTGAATTTCAGCAGTCTTGTTGATTCACCACTGATTTTTCAGTTTCCAAATTTTATTTTAAAGAGTTGCTTTTGTCAGAGTGGAGACTTTTTCTGGAGGTCAAGGAAAGCATTTTGCTTTTGGTTGATGAGTCATTGGAGAATCTGGTCATTCTCATCGATCCGTCTTAGTGCTTCCTTTTCTAGTATCCAAGTGTTTTTTGGCAGGCTGTTGTTACAACTGTTTTAAGTTCCTCCCAATGTTTAGGAGCCAACACCGAGTGATTTGTGTGGTGTCTTCCATCAGGCACTGTTGAAACTCTGCTTTTGTTTCTGGATAGTCGAGCTTGGTGTTTGAAGATGTTGAACCTTTTGACAGTTTTGTAGTGTCTAACTGTCTTCTTGGGGCAGATATTTAGCTAGATCCAGGAGCAGCTCAGATGATGAACTGTCCAACAGCCATCTGAACTCTGATTGGTGTGATCCATGTTATGCTTAAAACACACAATTATTTAAGTGACTAAATGCCACCCCTTCCTAGTTTGTGCCTTACTTTATGCTCATATTATGCACTGTGTAAATATCAAAGTGCAGTTGGAAATGTCCTATATCCATTTGTGCTATGTATGATCAAGGTAGGGCCCCCCAGTCTTCATCTGCGACGATCTCCCTACAAATTTTGACTCAGCAGCATCTTTTCCCGATTTTAAAAGCAAGAAAATACAACAGTGCAGCTTCACAGATGATTTAATTTTTTGTGTGTGTGTTCAGTTAGTATAATTTAGTTAGTTACACTTTCCCCATTGATTTGCGACAAAGTACACATACAATTGAATTCATAAATTAAAATAATCCCAGTGTTAAATTACAGGGAGTTAAAAATACAACAAAAAGATAAACATTTCATATATAACTCAAATAAATCTTAAAGATTGTTTAAATAATTTAAGAATAACTGTGAATGGTTCAGATAAACAGGTACACAGCACTTCTGCAAGCCACCCTAGAAAATGATGTGGTATGTTAGGAAGCTTGCAAACCACAGGAGGATGTGATGTGAGCTGGAAAGAATGGTCAGACCTCAGTCAGATTTCATTTGGTTTACTGGGGACACATAATAACATCAGGTTTAAATGTAATCAGGTCCAAATCATACCTAGACACAGTTTGGATACAATACCCATTTTAATGCCAGGTGTGAATGGGACAACAGATTCATTTTACATTTTCCAATCATTCCTCTATTCTGTGTATGTATTGTACCTCCAGTTCTCTGTCTGTGCAAATAGTTCCCATAAAATCCAAAAAAGAAACTAAAAGAAACTTGCTAATCTCTTTCTGTGTGTGTCTGACCTTCTCCTCACAGTGCACGCCCATCGTCGGCCATGGATTTGTGTTGGACAAGTACAAGTGCCAGTGCAGAAGAGGCTTCTACCATCCCAGCCGAGTGCCACTCAGTGGCTTTAAAAGTAGGTTACAAATCCCTCTGTTACATAAAGATAGATTTCAACTGTCAGATCAAATTTTGGTTCTTTCAAACACAAAGAATTCTGTATTGAAAAGAAAACATTGTTCTTTCCATTGATGTTTTGTTTGAAATTGGCTTTGATGAGTTATCTTTTCAACCTGTTAAGACAACAAAATAAAAACAACAAACCCATACAACCAGCCAACAAAAACCATCAAAATGAATTTAAAGGACTGTTCTTATTAAGAGGATCTCTCCTACGTTTCTATTCTGAGCATTAATTGAAGCCACTGGTGGCACAGACTTGTTAGATTGTCGGTGCAACACACAATATGAACAATAACTCTAGAGTAACCGCATAAATCTAAACAGCAGATGATCTAAGCAGAGTAAGCATAGTATTAATACACTCAGTGAGTCAGCAACATTACCCCAAGGGTCCTGTTTCACTGGGCTGAGATACAAGAAAGTAATTGAAGACACAAATTTGTGACCAAATATGCAAATGAACGACAAATTGTAGTTGGTATCTCATTGAACTGGCAATGCCAGAATGTCGGCTGAATATTGCATACATATCATGTGAGTGCCACTCGAATGCCACGCGGCATCCAAATGTTGAGCACAGCCTTCGCAGATGCAAGGATCCTCTGATTTGTGTACAAATGATAGCACGTTCACATGCAATTCCACCACACATTAATTACGTTAACATTACGCAAACAATTCAAAAATACTGCGTGAGTGCGAGTGATTGCGTATTGCATCAGAGTGCAGCTCATCTCAACGATTATAACAAGATGTTAAATCTATCATAAACATACTTTGACAGCTGCACACAAGAAGGAAAGAACATGTAACTGTTTTACCAAGCTATTACAATATAAACATGACAAATAATTTCCTTTTTAGATGGCTCCAAATGCTTTCTCCACCTCGTTCAGGGCACGTGAGAGAAAAGCTGCACTATAGCACTCCTCTGTGATTCTGGAAGCAATTAGAGGCATTTTCAAGAGCCAACTTGAAGAGAAAATGATTAATCTGCTCCAAAATAATTATTTTATATCCGCAGCATCCAGCACACAACGCGTGGCAGCCAGTGGAATAAAGCACAGTGTCCAGCTGGGATCACAGTGGGTGGGATCGTCATGACGATGTACAGTGCAAGTGCGCTGCTCAAAGTTGTGCAAGTGTCAAGGTACATGGACATGAGCATGCCTGTGACTCAAGCAATAGCAAGAACCTCCTCGTGACGATCCCACCCGCTGTGTTCACAGCTGGACGCGGTTCTTTGTTCCACCGGCTGCCACATGCTCTGCACTGGACACTGCATATATAAAATAATTATTTTGTGGTGGATTAATCTTATTTTTTCTGCAAATTGGCAGTTGAAAATGGCTCTAATTGCATCCTGAATCACAGAGGAGGCTGCAGCCGGAGCGCGCACACCTAACTACCTGCAGAAAGCATTTTGAGCCGTCTAAAAAGGTAATTATTTGTCATGTTTACATTGTCTTTGTTTCTTGTGTGCAGCTTTTGCGTGAAGCAAAGGTATGCTTGTGTCAGTGGGCCTTCAGGGCACTTTTAGGCTAATGAAATCATCATGTTAATGTTTACAGCTATCGGGATGAGTAGCTCACGATAGATGTTGACGTTAGTGGGTAACAAGCCAATTAGCTTAAGGTGCCCTGACATGAGCATGCATTTGCTTCATGATACATCACGATCTGTGTCCTGATGTGTTGTGCTGGAGAGTAAACTCATCTTTAATGGGTGCAGACAGGATTTTAACATCCACACAGATGCTGAGAATGACAGCCTCAACACTGCATTTAATCTATTATTAGACTCTATTGGCTTTGCTCAAAAAGTAAATGAGTCCACCCACCACTTTAATCATATCTTAGATCTTGTTCTGACTTATGGTATGGAAATAGAAGACTTAACAGTATTCCCTGAAAACTCCCTTCTGTCTGATCATTTCTTAATAACATTTACTCTGATGGACTACCCAGCAGTGGGGAATAAGTTTCATTACACTAGAAGTCTTTCAGAAAGCGCTGTAACTAGGTTTAAGGATATGATTCCTTCTTTATGTTCTCTAATGCCATATACCAACACAGTGCAGAGTAGCTACCTAAACTCTGTAAGTGAGATAGAGTATCTCGTCAATAGTTTTACATCCTCATTGAAGACAACTTTGGATGCTGTAACTCCTCTGAAAAAGAGAGCTTTAAATCAGAAGTGCCTGACTCCGTGGTATAACTCACAAACTCGTAGATTAAAGCAGATAACCCGTAAGTTGGAGAGGAAATGGCGTCTCACTAATTTAGAAGATCTTCACTTAGCCTGGAAAAAGAGTCTGTTGCTCTATAAAAAAAAGCCCTCCGTAAAGCTAGGACATCTTTCTACTCATCACTAATTGAAGAAAATAAGAACAACCCCAGGTTTCTTTTCAGCACTGTAGCCAGGCTGACAAAGAGTCAGAGCTCTATTGAGCTGAGTATTCCATTAACTTTAACTAGTAATGACTTCATGACTTTCTTTGCTAACAAAATTTTAACTATTAGAGAAAAAATTACTCATAACCATCCCAAAGACGTATCGTTATCTTTGGCTGCTTTCAGTGATGCCGGTATTTGGTTAGACTCTTTCTCTCCGATTGTTCTGTCTGAGTTATTTTCATTAGTTACTTCATCCAAACTATCAACATGTTTATTAGACCCCATTCCTACCAGGCTGCTCAAGGAAGCCCTACCATTATTTAATGCTTCGATCTTAAATATGATCAATCTATCTTTGTTAGTTGGCTATGTACCACAGGCTTTTAAGGTGGCAGTAATTAAACCATTACTTAAAAAGCCATCACTTGACCCAGCTATCTTAGCTAATTATAGGCCAATCTCCAACCTTCCTTTTCTCTCAAAAATTCTTGAAAGGGTAGTTGTAAAACAGCTAACTGATCATCTGCAGAGGAATGGTCTATTTGAAGAGTTTCAGTCAGGTTTTAGAATTCATCATAGTACAGAAACAGCATTAGTGAAGGTTACAAATGATCTTATGGCCTCGGACAGTGGACTCATCTCTGTGCTTGTTCTGTTAGACCTCAGTGCTGCTTTTGATACTGTTGACCATAAAATTTTATTACAGAGATTAGAGCATGCCATAGGTATTAAAGGCACTGCGCTGCGGTGGTTTGAATCATATTTGTCTAATAGATTACAATTTGTTCATGTAAATGGGGACTCTTCTTCACAGACTAAAGTTAATTATGGAGTTCCACAAGGTTCTGTGCTAGGACCAATTTTATTCACTTTATACATGCTTCCCTTAGGCAGTATTATTAGACGGTATTGCTTAAATTTTCATTGTTACGCAGATGATACCCAGCTTTATCTATCCATGAAGCCAGAGGACACACACCAATTAGCTAAACTGCAGGATTGTCTTACAGACATAAAGACATGGATGACCTCTAATTTCTTGCTTTTAAACTCAGATAAAACTGAAGTTATTGTACTTGGCCCCACAAATCTTAGAAACATGGTGTCTAACCAGATCCTTACTCTGGATGGCATTACCCTGACCTCTAGTAATACTGTGAGAAATCTTGGAGTCATTTTTGATCAGGATATGTCATTCAAAGCGCATATTAAACAAATATGTAGGACTGCTTTTTTGCATTTACGCAATATCTCTAAAATCAGAAAGGTCTTGTCTCAGAGTGATGCTGAAAAACTAATTCATGCATTTATTTCCTCTAGGCTGGACTATTGTAATTCATTATTATCAGGTTGTCCTAAAAGTTCCCTAAAAAGCCTTCAGTTAATTCAAAATGCTGCAGCTAGAGTACTGACGGGGACTAGAAGGAGAGAGCATATCTCACCCATATTGGCCTCTCTTCATTGGCTTCCTGTTAATTCTAGAATAGAATTTAAAATTCTTCTTCTTACTTATAAGGATATAATCAGGTCCCATCTTATCTTAGGGACCTCGTAGTACCATATCACCCCAATAGAGCGCTTCGCTCTCAGACTGCAGGCTTACTTGTAGTTCCTAGGGTTTGTAAGAGTAGAATGGGAGGCAGAGCCTTCAGCTTTCAGGCTCCTCTCCTGTGGAACCAGCTCCCAATTCAGATCAGGGAGACAGACACCCTCTCTACTTTTAAGATTAGGCTTAAAACTTTCCTTTTTGCTAAAGCTTATAGTTAGGGCTGGATCAGGTGACCCTGAACCATCCCTTAGTTATGCTGCTATAGATGTAGACTGCTGGGGGGTTCCCATGATGCACTGTTTCTTTCTCTTTTTGCTCTGTATGCACCACTCTGCATTTAATCATTAGTGATCGATCTCTGCTCCCCTCCACAGCATGTCTTTTTCCTGGTTCTCTCCCTCAGCCCCAACCAGTCCCAGCAGAAGACTGCCCCTCCCTGAGCCTGGTTCTGCTGGAGGTTTCTTCCTGTTAAAAGGGAGTTTTCCTTCCCACTGTAGCCAAGTGCTTGCTCACAGGGGGTCGTTTTGACCGTTGGGGTTTTAGATAATTATTGTATGGCCTTGCCTTACAATATAAAGCGCCTTGGGGCAACTGTTGTGATTTGGCACTATATAAAAAAAATTGATTGATTGATTGATTGATTGATGCCAGAGGGGTGCCGGTACGTGCTATTGCGCACAGAGAATTTTGAAATGTTCAAAAAAATCTTTCACGTACAAATGTCATTCTATGTGGTGCGATCTATCCTCCAACACTACGTGCAGCTCGTCAAGTGGAGTAAACAAGCAGTGAACAGAGTGAGTGATGACGTCAGCAGATCGCATCAGAGCACAGCTCATCTGAACGATTATAACAAGAAGTTAAATCTGTTATAAACATATGTTAACAGCTGCACACAAAAAGGTAAGAACACGCAACAGTTTTATCAAGACATGATAATGTAAACAAGACAAATAAGTACCTTTTTAGATGGCTCAAAATTTCTGCAGCCTGTTAGGTGCGCCATGCGACTCTGGCTACAGCCTCCTCTGTGATTCAGGAAGTGATTAGAGGCATTTTCAATGGCCAATTTGCAGAAAAAAAATGATCAATCCGTCACAAAATAATGATTTTATATACAAGGTCTGTCCATAAAGTAACGGTCCTTTTTATTTTTTTCAAAACTATATGGATTTGATTCATATGTTTTTACGTCAGCCAAGCTTGAACCTTCGTGTGCATGTGTGAGTTTTTCCACGCCTGTCGGTTGCATCATTCGCCTGTGAGTACGCCTTGTGGGAGGGGTGGTCCAGCTCCCTCGTCAGATTTTCATCGTCAGGAAATGGTGGAATTATTTGGGCTTTTTTCCATCAGAATTTTTTTCAGAAACTGTTAGAGACATGCAGATGGAAACCATTCGAAAAATTTATCTGGCTTTCGGTGAAAATTTTACGGACTTCACAGAGAATAAGGAGTGTTACTACAGCTTTAAGGATGGCCCACAATGGCGCTCGGCGCGCAGCGCTCCGAGCTGCGACGACGAGGCAGAAACCACCAGATCATTTCTAAACGGATCGCTCTGTGGAGCCGGGACCATCGTGTGCAATTTCTCTGGTTGTCACAAGAGCTGGACATCAGCCATTTTCCGGCAGATTTCACTTTTAACAAGAGACTGTCATGGAAAGCCGCGCGGAGGCTTCGCGCATCACGACCGATTCGCTGATGGAGCAACACCTCCATTTCTGAGTGCCAGACAACAAGTTGGGACATGTCCAGCTCTCCACAATTTCTCTTATACTCACTCGACTGGTAAGCACTGAAAGCCGAGATAGGCATGTCCCAACTTGTCCTTTAACACTCCGAAACAGAGGTGTTACTTTGTCTCGCTCCATCAGTGAATCGGTCGTGATGAGCGAAACCTCCGCGCGGCTTTCCATGACAAAATCTCTTGTTAAAAGTGAAATCTGCCAGAAAATGGCTGGTGTCCAGCTCTTGTGATAAACAGAGAAATTGCACACGATGGTCCCGGCTCCACAGAGCGATCCGTTTAGAAATGATCTGGTGGTTTCTGCCTCTCGATGGCGGCTTGGAGCATGGCGCGCCGAGCGCCATTGTGGGCCATCCTTAAAGCTGTAGTAACACTCCTTATTCTCTGTGAGGCCCGTAAAATTTTCACTGAAAGCCAGATACATTTTTTGAATGGTTTCCAGCTGCATGTCTCTAACAGTTTCTGAAAAAATTCTGATGGAAAAAAGCCCAAATCATTCCACCATTTCCTGACAATGAAAATCCAATGAGGGAGCTGGACCACTCCTCCTACAAGGCGTGCCCACAGGCGAATGACGCAACCGACAGGCGTGGAAAAACTCACGCATGTGCATTCCACCGTTACAGGAGTTTTTGTAATGAAAGAGGAGCGGAGAAATTTGCCACGGAGCCGCTCATGGTGTGGGACGAAAGCACCTCCGTGTTGGTCTCACAGGACAAGCCATAACATGCCCAGCTCTTGCACCATTCGGAAAATTCAGACGGCTTTCAGTGGCTTTTCAGTCGTGTGACTATCCGAGAAATTGTGGACGAGCTGGACATGCCATAACATGTCCGGTGAGACTTCATCACGGCGTTGCTTTTTGTTCTGTGCCCTGCGCCTCCGTCCCGATGTGCGAATTTCTCCACTCCTCTTTCCATTATAAAAACTCCTGTAACAGTGTAATGTGCCGAAAAAGTGCTATGTCCAGCTGTCTTGCCATTTCTCTGGTAGCCAGACGACGTCCCGGATCAACAAAGCGTTCACTTTGGAAGTGATCTGGTCGTTTGAGGCTGTCGATCACCGCTCGGCGCGCCATCCGTCGCTGTGGGCCATCTTTAATCCAGTTGTAATTGTACTTAATCTGTGTGATCCCCATAAGATCTTCACTGAAAGCCATCTGAATTTTCCAAATGGTTTCCACCTGGCTGTCTCTCACACTTTCTGAAAAAATTTTGATGAAGCAAAGCGGCAGTCGATCAGCCAATTTCCTGACAATGAAAATCCGACGAGGGGACTGGACCACTCCTCCCACAAGGCGTGCTCACAGGCGAATGACGCAACCGACAGGGGTGAAAAAACTCGCGCATGCGCACGAGGTTCAAGCTTGGCTGATGCAATCTCACGTGATTCAAATCCATAAGGTTATTGCAAAAAATAAAAAGGTCCGTTACTTTTCTAACGGACCTCGTATTCCCACTATTCTCTAACCAAGTGCATGATCATGCACGTTCCACACCCACTTCAATATTAAAACAAGAGCAAACTGAGATTTCTGCCGTCCACCAATCCAGGTCCAGGTCACCTCCAAAATTTAGTGGAGTCTTCCATGCCCTAATATCTATCTGTGGTGCAAATTTGGTGAGAATCCATGAAGTAGTTTTGATGTAATCCTTCAAAGTGTATATATAGGGAAATCTTGATCCACAATCCAGATTCGGATCCAGATCATCTCCAAAAATTTAATGGAAGCTTTCATGGCCTAATATGTATCCATGGTGAAAATTTGACGAGAATCCGTTAAGTAGTTTGATATAATCCTTCAAAGACTATATAAAATTAATCATAGTTAATGAATGCTGCAAGAGGAATCTTCAGTTTTGAAACTACTGAATCGCCAAACATGATCACATTTAGACAAATAGAACAATTGTAATGATGATCGGGTAGGTGGTGGGTATGGCAGGCAGCAAAAACAATGCAGGAGCACTGACCAGATTTAATTTATTAAATTTAATATTATTACTTAGATAATACAGCCTTCAATCAATTGAGCAACACTTGGGTTAAAATGGTTTTGATTTCTCACTTTATTCATGAACTGTCATCATGTAAAAACAATTCCTCTTCTCCCTCCATTAAAATTTTACTATGTGCGCAGCATGATTGACTGATAAATCACAGGCTTTAAATGGCTTTATATGGGAAGTTACTGGAAATCATCAGTAGTATGCAAAAAAAAAGAGTTCCTAACATGTTTGTTTTGTACACTGTATATGAAAGGGGGACAGATTACCTGCTTTTAACAAGGAACACATTCAGCCACCATTTTAGTACCGGATTTGATTTACCATCTATTTTCCTTTAATCCTCTTTCTGACAGTCAGTGTCCACAACAAACAAGATCTCTGCACTGCCAAAATAATTAAACCACACTGTGCCCATTGTGCATCTACCACATGAACTGATCTGCACATCCTTCAGAAATGTTTGATTTGCAATTTGATGCTGGTTGATTGAATTGATTCCAAAGTGTGGGCAGTGTGTCTGTGTTTATTAAATTAAATGGCCATTATTTGCAGCTGCCACTAATCCAACAGTGATTGCATTCTGTCCACGTCAGGCTGTGGGAATTCAGGGACACATCATAATTTAGTGGCATTGTGATTGAACATGGTCGTGTGGAGGATGAGAGTGCTGCACCCTCAACCTTCACATCACCAGTTGGCCACCACAACTCCGCACAATTGGTCACCAGCACAGTGACACAATTCATTGCAATCTGCAGGTGAGCCCCATTTTTTAAACAGGTCTCAAGGAGACTGCCATCCAATTATTATTCTAGTGTGACTGGGTCCTTACTTAGCTTGGAAAACAATATGGATGACTACAGGAACAGGTTTGTGCTTTGTTGTATTTCCAAGAAAAACATACATATTATAGCTGTTTGCTGTGCGTGAGCAACATGGAAAATATCTCAGATGAATGTACAGGGTGGTCCAAAAAAAAAAAAAAACGCCCTATTTTCTTTTTGATCTCATTTTTTACTCAGATGAGACATTTTGAAAATGCTTTCACCAAACATTAGTAGAATGATGGGAGATTATGTCCTTCAAATATGATAGAAATTAAAACTTTTTGGTGGTCTGTCCTTAATAGTTGATAATATGTTCTATCCAGGCTCCTTTGACGAATAATTGCAGCAACAGAAACGTTGAAATTTTCGATGACTCGTCCAATCATGTCAACAACAGCTGACCTGACTGGCTGAGTCACCCCGAACCCCCCCTCTCCCGGATGCAGAGGTCACCTGGGAAACGCCCAGCACAACCAAACTGCACCACCCCAGCAACGCCGACAACCTACGGCTCACACGGCTGGGGCCAGAGGAGAAGAGAGGGCACGACAAAAACAAACAAAAAACAGCCCAATTACCCCCCCATAGGACCGTCCCATCAAACCCTGGGAGGTGAAACCAAAAGAAATCAAAAAGAAAGACTAACAGACTAACATAAAGTCACCTGGGTAAAACTATGCTCCAGACAGCCTGCATTTTCAACTCCACCATACCACAGACAGTGCTTTAAAACCCACAAAAACAACAAGTTAACCCCTGATAAAAACACCTCATACTAAAACAAGAAACAGATAATAGACCAATAAAAAAAACTAACATTGGCCTACATCGTCAAGTGCAAAGAATGGAAAAACGTGTTTTCCATCCTTTGAACCTGAACGGTAATGTGACTCTGTCACCAACAGAGGGAGCCAAAGTGCCAAATAAGAAAATCCCCGTGGTAACAGAGTAAAAACCCATTCACACTGCTGTAAATAACAGCAGGTTATAACAAACAGCTTAAAGTGCACACTAAAAACCACCGGGGCTGCTACAACAGGCGTCGGAGCCAGCTGCACGGGAGGAGACGGGGCTACAGCCGTAACAGCGGGGTGCGACACGACCCAAGCTGTACACTCCGCCATGCGCGCACCAATGCGCACAACCCGGGCGGAGAGCACCCGCAACTGATCCCGGATCAACTCCAACATCTGCTGCAGCCTTCCCGGCAAAAATACCGTCTCTGCTTCCGCTGGTCCATTGTTAAATGGCCAGAGACTACTGTTATGTTTCGGACGCGGTCGGAGCACCGACCCAGCATTTGAAAGGACCCAGCATAAAATAAGCAGAGCACGGTTCAAAGGATAACAGAATTTAATAAACATAACAGTGTGTGCAGTGCTAAACAACTAAAAAGTCCGCGGTCTGGTGAGGTGGAAACACGGCGCGCTCTCAACAACGCAAACGGTCCGGAGCCGCAGCAGTTCGGACCCAGGGACCCCGCCGACACCCCCCAGGTGGCCGCGACAAACCGAGTCTGTGAAGAAAGAAAACATGAGGTGAGTCCAACTCCACACAGAGAGACACAACTCAAAAGGTGCACGCAATCAGCAAACACTTCCTGGCTTAAATCTATACATCAGCTTCTTACCCTGCAGGCACGGAACAACTCAGTTCAAATCTCCACTGCAGCAGAAGCTGATTAGACAATTAGCATAACGTGACAGCTCAATAACACAAGGTGTGAGGGACACCAAATCCACTGTCATTACTTCATAAAAGTCACCAAAACCAAATTACCTCAGGAAGTGTGCTGAAGAGCGTGAGACCTCACCCAATCCTCCTTCACAGACTGTGGCGTCAAACCTGGAGCGGTCTCTGCGTCCGTGATGGTGAGATTGTTCTCCTGACGTCGATCTCACACGTCTGCTCACAAGGTCGAGTCTCTGGCAATCACACACTGTGCATTCAAGGTTTAAATGCAACAATCTCTGATTAAGACAAAATACACCACAGCTGTGAGTCCTGATGACCTGCATGTGATAACAAGCCTCAGGTGTTCAGGGTGAGGTCCTAATGCTCAGCCACTCAGTCCTGAATGCATACCACCTGGTGGGAGAAACAGAAAACAAAAACCAAGCCAGCCAAACACCCCAGCCCACAACAGTACTGTTCACACTTTGGATTTGAGCGGCTGCATTCTGACACGTTGACTGAGTGCGCTGCAGTGTCCTCAGGCAGAACGCTTGGCCCTGGTGAGCGAGATAATCAGGCAACTGCAACTTTTTCATCCCTGACTCATACAATACAACACCCCAGGGGGTCCAATATGCTAAACTGGAGGGTTATTGTAATGTGGCGTGATGAGGCCTGTAGTCTCAGTCTGTGAAAGACTCATTTTCCAAATCTCATGCAGATCCATCATTCAGAATCACTGCAGCTTGGATGGCACTTGCATGGCGACCGTGAGTTCCCTCTCCTTGGAACCTGACTATTATCCCTCATGCATCCCAGAAACGAAAACCGAGTGCAAAATGATTTTACATTGTTCCCTAGCAACAGGCCGAAAGGACAGATGTGAAAGGGGACACAGAAACACAGTCTGAAATAACAGATGAATGGGTAATTATGGAGGAGGAATTCATGAAACATTTTTGGTCACTTCGATAAAGGTTTTGATATTTGGACTTGATAGCTGAAACAACAATTATAAGCTCTGACCAAAAAAAAAAAAAGGTTTGACATCTTTTCATGCCAGAGAGGCCAACAAAATATAATGACTTTGGATTACTAATCTCTTTTTCAAGGGAGTCCTGGCTAAGACAGTGGCACAAATCACAACAATTCAGGACATTACAAACAATTTCATAACAACTTCTTAAGACTATTTAAAAACATTTACAATCCATGGTTTTCATTTCCAAACCTTTGAGCAAAATTTTAAACTGGCCTATTGAAACTGGTTCCTTTAATTTCCAGTCTTTTTGTAACTTGTTCCATGTTGTGGGGGCAGAATACTGAAATGCCACCTTACCAGCTTCTGTACGGACACTTGGTACAGACAATAGCAGTGCATCTTGTGAGCTCAAAGAATACAGTCCAACTGCTTTTGGTTGAATATATTCACACAAATATGAAGGGAGCAGGCACAGAATACCCTTATAAATGAATACATACCAGTGAGTGAGTCTACGATTCTCCAATGCTGGCCAGCCCACACATGCGTAAAGTTCACAGTGGTGTGTGTGAGGCTTACAGTTTGTAATAAACCACAACGAAGCATGATAAACAGAATCCAGTAATTTCAATACTTGAATTGGGGCATTCATATAAATGAAGTCACCATAATCCAGAATGGGTAAAAATGTTGCAGCTACAAGTTTCTTTTTTGCATTGAAAGAAAAACATAGCCTATTTCTGAAGTAAAAAACAGTTTTCAGCCTCAGTTTCCTAACCAAATGTTCAACATGTCCTTTAAAGCCAAGATTTCATCAATTAAAATACCTAAATATTTAAAAGATTTAACTCTTTCGATTTCTGTCCCTTAAAGAGTGATAATTGGGGGACTTATCTGCAGATTGTTTTTGAAAATAGCATCAACTTGTTCTTATTTGCATTTAAAGAAAGATCCAGTTGTGGAAACATGTTTTGAACTATGCTAAAAGCATTTTGTAATGTAAAAACACTAGCACTAAGAGTTTTTGCAAAACTGTAGATAACCATCAGCGTAAAAATTGTAACTGGTGCCCACAAGATCCTGGCCAACATTGTTCACATAGATAGTAAATAGGAGTGCCCCGAGGCTCTGTTTTGGGGCCACTCCTATTTTCTATCAGTGAGATAATTACAGATCCATCCAACTGCCTTTTTAGACAGTCCAATATTGATCAATCTCTCTTTGAGTAAAATATGATTTACAGAATCAAAAGCTTTTGACAAATCAATGAAAAGCGCTGCACAATGTTGCTTATTGTCAAGAGCTGTCGAGATATCATTGATCACCTTCAATGTTGCTGTTATGGTACTATGACCTTTCCTAAAATTTGCATAAAATGTTGGAATACAAAAACTCTTTCAGCTGTTCATTTATTAAGGATTCCAAAATTTTTGATAAGATGCAGAGTTTTTAAATTGCACTATAATTATTTAAGATTGTTAGGTCACCACCTTTGAATAATGGTGTGACAAAAGCCGATTTCCAAATTTTGAGAATTTGCATAGTGCTCAGTGCATAGTGCATAGTGTTGTGGACGAGGCTCTCTGATAATAAAACTGCCACTGAATATGTCTTGGACTTTATTTACATCAGTTACGAATAAATACAAACAGTATGGCACGTTATGGTAAATCTATATGGAGTAGACAGTTCTCAAAAACTGACTGACTGTGCAAGAAGGAGAAGAGTGAGGAAAGCCACCAAGACACCCTGACATCCCAGAAGAAGTTAAAGGCTTATGTGGCTGTGATTGGAGAAATTATGCACAGTGTGAATTTTGCATTTTGCATCACTACTCTTAGCTTCATAGTGGAGTAGGATGAGGATATTCTTTCACCAAAAAAGATCAAATCTAGGCTTGCAGATATACCTTCTGGAAAATTGCAGCTAAACTTTCAGGCCTTCTTTTTATAAAAATCCTCCTGTATACCACTTCATCTGTGTGTGCGTGCATGTGTGTGGGTGTGCATAACTTTGATCACAGGCAAACCGAGGACAGCTGACATTTGCCGTTTGGTGCACTTATGTATTTTGAGTCAAGGATGAACGCTGCCAAAACAGAACGTTGATTGGACTAATATTTTTGGAGAAACGACAGATATTAACTAATGTTCTGGACTCACATGCCATTCCAGCAGGGAGCGGTAAATCATCTTTATATTAACCCTCTGTGGTCCGAGGGCATTTTTTTTTTTTTTTTGGACAGTTCCCTCGCCTGGCATAAATGTTTTATTATTGCTGTTAACAGCTCTCCCTGCATCCCACAATCAAGTTTTATGTCTCTTTTTTTTCAGGACAATCTGTGCTTTAAGAATATAGTGTAATATAGGTTTACAATCAAAAATAGGCAAGGAAAATATAAAGCGAAAAATAATTTTCCACACACATTTATTCAAAATGCACTGCAGCAAACTATAATAAACAACTGCTTTGACACTTTATAAAGGTAATTTGAGGTCTTGTGTGAAAGACTGTACAACAAAAAGGTTCAAACAATAAACACAAATGCACATTTTGAACAATATATACAAAATGGTCTATGTGTTTTTTGTCTTCATAGTAAAAGCAACAGAGTTATCCACTAACATTCACATGCAAACTAGTGGAGCTATCCTGATAGTTACACACTCTTTGTTTGAGCACGTGAGATTGTCATCAGAGGCTCTCCATCTGCTTTCATTGATTGCTGTGCATAATGGCGCAGGGTGCATTTGGAGCCCAATAGTATGTACTCATTGGAGCACCCAGGGGCCAACTAGTAACATATCACTCCTGAAAACGATCTTTGGCTTTTCACTTGAGGTGAATCTGCCCTACGATTAGATTTGTGACGGTCAACCAATTCCGATTGGACACTCACATTGCACACGTCATCACACAGCTTCTATGAGGTGTACAAAGATGGCCGATGGTTGGCTCGAAAGTCTGCAGAGTTAACTTTTCAGCAAAAAAAAAGCAAGTTTCTATCTCATATCATTAAGAAGTCATTTATAATTTAGTAAAGCTTGGTCTTAGCCATCGTATACGATGGCGTCAGGCCCAGAGCGTTAAAAGTGTGAGTGCGTCATTTTATTTAGTAAGTTTAATGTAAGTACTTAATATAATTGTAAATATGTTAAAAATACATGGATGACAAGAAAGTGAAAACACTTATGTTGTGTGGGCCGCTGAAGAGGAGGTACTGCTGGCCCACCACCACCAGAGGGCGCCCTGCCTGGAGTGCGGGCTCCAGGCACCAGAGGGCGCTGCCGCATCATGGGAGTAGCCTGGGTGACAGCTGTCACCCATCACCAGACACAGCTGTTCTACTCAGCACCGAGGTATATCAGGAGGACGGCGTCTCCACCTCAGTGCCGAGATATCGCCTAAGACCAAGGTAGTATTCTCTGCAGTTATACATTGCATCATCAGCTAAGACTGTTAAAACCTTTTTCAGGACTGGTGACTACTGACAACCTCATTCTTTGGATAAGTACTCACCTTCCTGCTACACTTTGCCAAGAGGTGGAGGCGGCTTCTCCCCTCTCTGTTACTGGGTGCGTTCATCCACTCCTGTGTGTTGTTGCTCTCTCCTGCCAGCAGTACCGGATCCGACGAGCGGAGGCAGTGGCCACCTGGGAATTCGGGACTTGGCGGTTCCAGTATTTCCAGGGTTCGGTGGCAGAGGAGATCTGGGTGGTTCCGGTTCGACTGAGACAGACGTCTCCTACCTTCGAGCCTGCCCACACGACACCAGCGGATTCGACCCCAAATTGTGTTTGTTGTATTACTCGTGCTTGTTTCAGTAGTAAATCTTGTTATTTACTCTCTCCATTGTCTGTTCATTGCGCCCCCTGTTGTGGGTCTGTGTTCCTACACTTTCACAACAACTTATTTACATTGTGGTCTATTTAAAAATTCAATGACAATTTAGAAGTAAAAATAAAATATAATAATAATAATAATAATAATAATGATATGTATATGATAACAACAACCTAATCAATTTATAAATACATTAAGACAGTAAACTAACATTAAAAAATTATGTAATTAACAGGAAAAATGGGTTTTTCTTCTAAAAACTGTTGCGGTATAAGATCTATCACAGTGATTTTTAGAAACACCATTTGCCACTGGATCACACACAGCACACACATTAATCAAAATGCAAACACGACTGATTGTCATGTTTCATCAAGTCATTTATTGACAGCGTTCTATAAATCCCATTTGTGTTGCATGCCTTTTTTCAAATGCTGCTATCATAGCAAATGTGCAGAGTGAAGTGATAAACAGTGTCACAATATTTTATCACTGGCTCCTTCGTGACACTCATATTTATATAAAGGCTGCGTTCCTTTCATTACCACCTCATGCAGTTGGGATTTATTATGTGAAATATTTCCTCTCTTCCACACACTCTTCCAAACTGCACTAGAACAGGCCCTATATGTCTATATCCTCAGGTAAAGAGCTCAACCTAAACAAAGAGGAGGCCCCCGAGGTGTCCAACAAATGCCTGCCATGCAGGCAGGGCTGTGTCTACTGCCAGGACGACACACCGTGTCTGGTCCAGGAAGATGGGATTTTGCGGTTTGCTGTGGTCTCCTTCCAGGGCCTCTGCATGGTGCTGGACATGGCCGCCATGGTAGCAGTCTACCACTTAAGGAGGAACAAGGTGAGGTGGGGGTAAATGTCACTGTGCATAGCAAATGTAACAGATATTCCTCAATTAGCAGAAATATTATAAATCACTTCATTGCACTATATATATATATATATATATATATATATATATATATATATATGTATGTAGTTTGCACCATTTTGATCTTCGCACTATGTAAACAACTGTATATAACTGTTCTGCCATATATATAATGAATGTTTATGAATTCAGTGTTACGAATATTTAATTCGGTGAAAGCTGGAACAAACTATTCAACTCGGCTTGGCCTCATTGAATGGTATGTTCCAGCTTTCACCGAATTAAATATTCGTTCCATTGAAAGAATGTAAAAACATTCATTATTTGTTTTATATAATGGCTAAAATAGATCCTTGTCATTTGATATTTTATGAATTTATAAACAACAGAAAAGGGACTTACATTTTGGTGTTCCACTACTGCTAAAGTCCAGATTGTGACGTGTAGCCCAGTGATGCAGTGCACTGACTTCGGACTTCCATAAAAACAAGAAAAAAATTGTGTAGTTCCTCAGTCCAACCAAAAATCATGTCAGCTTTTCAGCTTTTCATGCATCCAGACGGTTTACAGCGGAGTGGATTTTGGGTGTGTGTTGCAAGAACTAGCACCAACAGTTAGCTCAATTAAAACGTCTCACTTCTGTCATTGTCCCGTGTGCATGCTCACACAAAAGGGACATGCCTGTGGGTGCATGTACTACCAAAAAAAAGCACTGTGTATATCTTCAGTGCAGCAAAAAAAAAAAAAATCAGAGAAATTAGTCCAGATTTTCATTCTAACTGCCTGCTAGCAGCCTCCAGACGGCTTACAGTGCAGTGGATTTGTTTTATATATGCGTGTGCATGTGCACACGTGTGTGTGTGTGTGTGTGTGTGTGTGTGTGTGTGTGTGTGTGTGTGTGTGTGTGTGTGTGTGCGTGCATGCAGAGTGCAATGGTACTAAATGTATGGAACCAAATTTGCAGTCTAAATGGAACCAAATTGCACTCTAAATGCAATGCAGCACAAATGGGAAGAGTAATCCATGTCATGTGACATACAAAGCACCAATCAAATGACAGCCGTTATATTGTTTTGTGTCTTATGCTGCTAATTTGAGAATGAAGAGCTGCTAAACTGCCTTTCATTGTCTAATGACAATGACAGTAAAGATCTATCTATCTATCTATCTATCTATCTATCTATCTATCTATCTATCTATCTATCTATCTATCTATCTATCTATCTATCTATCTATCTATCTATCTATCTATCTATCTATCTATCTATCTATCTATCTATCTATCTATCTATCTATCTATGTTTGTTTGAATGGGTGAATGTGAGGCATCATTGTAAAGAGTTGAAGGGGTAGAAAATGGCTAACCTCTTACTAGGCACCAGAAAAGGTTAACTTTGATTAGGAAATAGCCTAGCTCAAATAATACATACCCTGGGGTATAGCCCAGTCTGGGCAGGGGGTATTACTTCAGCTGTTACACCAGACATTGGACCAATCATTTAGAAATGCATCATGTGTTCTTCCCTTCATGTAGGCAAGGAAGGAACCTAATACCCTACATGAAAATGTTTCCCGCAACTGACATTCTCCAATTGGGAATACAGCAATAATATACTGGATAGGCCATTAATCTGGTTTCCCCTTACCACTGTGGCAAGAGAAAATATTGGAGATTTTTAACTTTTAACAGGCACTCTCACGGCCAACACTGGCAGGATTCCCATCATCCTCTCATTAAAAACAGTAGAACATGTGCTTGACTGACTACCATATTCTAACGTGAATGCAAGAAGTACTTTTTTTTTGTTGTTATTGGTGTCATTTTTGCCCAATATAGAATTACTTGAATCAGCAATCCTGACCATTCATTGAGTGGTTAGGACACAGTGGGGTTCACACAAGTGGAATTCATACACCACTTTCCATAGTATTGTTTTACCTTTGTTGAAAACACTGGAGGGATCTCAGCAGAGCCTCAATAGCGTTGAGACTCAACATGTCTTACTAACTGGCATTTTCCATGCAAACCTTTATATGTCACTGGGTGATTACAAATTTCACTTTTAATTTGAATTAGTCGACTTGACATTCCTGATTGATTGATTATATTAGCAAATCCTGAGGCTTAATTAACATCTAGCACACATCTGTCTGAGTCCACCATTTGAAGCAACGCAGATTCACACCAGCTGATGCAAAATACAAGTATAATATAATACTCATATGTAATCAGCAAATCGAGTATGAAATGAAATTATTACTACACAAGATAAAGAAAATCAATCAGGCAAAGATGGAATGAATATTTCCTGTTTTCCTGCTAAAGACATTCTCTCTTTCTCTCTCTCTCACACACATGCAAGGCTGTTGAAGATCTGCAATATATTACAACAGGGGTGCTCAAGTTCGATCCTCAAGAGCTACCTTCCTGATACTCTTAGTTGTCTCCCTGCTCCAACACACCTGAATCCAATGAAAGGCTCATTAAAAGCCTGCTAAGGACTCTTTCATTGGAGACAACTAAGAGTATCAGGAAGGTAGCTCTCGAGGACCGAACTTGAGCACCCCTGTATTACAACATATTATGGGTACTGTATAAATTGCACTGGAGTTTAAGTCACAGGACCTCTCAAACTAGTGTAAAAAAAGCAATTTATACTCCAGAAAATACAGTAAGCTGCATTGTAACAATTCTGTCTCTGCTCATATTTTTGTACAAGGGAAAACATGGGTGTTTTTATCAGATACGAGTGAGTCCATCATTGTGTTGTTTCTCTCTCTTCATTAACAGAGCGTCCGCACATCTGGCCTCATGTTGCTGGAGGTCATCTTGTTTGGAGCTTTGCTTCTGTATTTTCCCGTAAGTGTCTCTTATAATCTAATGCATCACTCAGAACACACTTACATTACACGGTACTGCTTTAGTGCTTGCTTTCTTCAAATTTAAAAGGGTCATATTGTGCAAAATGGTCAGATGCTCTACACTTTTATATTTGTGTTATGTGTAAACTGTAACACTATCAAAACAGTTTCACTGTGATCAAGCTTTAACCAACAAACAGCTCGGCTGCTTTATTAACTGTTGGACAGAGGGAGCAGATTATCACATATGACGCAGCTGATATAGTTTATCTAAGTTAGAGACTGCACTCTTTTGTTTTTGCTCCACAGGCTGTGGCACACAGTCTGTGTATCAGTCTCCATATGAAATATTCAGACAATTCCAGATGATATTTGTATTTGAGGGACAGAGTAAAAAAATACATCAAAAATATCAAATTTCACATCACTTGGCAGCACGGTGTAGAGTGATTAGCACTGTTGCCTCACAGTAAGAAGGTCATGGGTTTGATTCCCACCTGTGACCTTTCTATGTGGAGTTTGCATGTTCTTGTTTGCATGTTCTGTTTGACTGTAGGTGTGCATGCAGGTGTGAATGTGTTTGTTTGTCTATATGTGGCCCTGCGACAGACTGGCGTCCTGTCCAGGTTGTACCCTGCCTCATCCTCTATGACTGCTGGAATAGGCTCCAGCCCCCACCACCATGACCTTAATTGGAGTAAGTGTGTATAGAACACGGATGGCTTTCACAACACTTATAGATAAATTAACGTCTTCTTCCTATGTGGTCATTCACTGTTTCTTGACAATATTGGATAAAGCTCATGAGTTACTTAGAAGAAATCCAACACTGGGATAGGCTTCAGCCCCACAGTGACCATAAAAGGCAGATTTTTTTCAAACTCTGCTGTGTTGTACTGTACATCCACTTGGCATCTGAACAACACAGAGGAAACAATTATTCATTCATTTATTCATTTTCTGTACCTGCTTACTCTAATCACAGGTCCTGGGGGATTGGTGCCGAGCCCCACAGTCAGAGGATGAAATTATGGATAGAAGAAAAAAAAAACCGTTGAGGCATTTTAATTTAAAATCCTTCAGGTCCACTTCATGCTCACTCACACTGCTCAGCTCACATGCCATGATGAAAAGTACTCAATAAAAAGTACTCACCCTCAGTGGGTGCATAGCATCTGTCAAATCTGCTTTCACGGATGAGTTTTTTTTTGTCTCTATTGTGATAAATTGTGTGTGTGACAAGTTTGCTGACTGTTGTTGTTGTTTGTGTGCTTCTGTCTACAACAACAGCCATACCAAAAAGTGAAGTGCTCTGATAATAAAAAAGTGGAGTGCAGCGATTTTTATTTAGGTGTCCACATACAGCTCCGTACTTCTCATTTAGAGCAACTGGAAAAATAGGCTGCCGCTCAGAAAAAAGCAATTATGGACACGGGGCCTTACTTTTTGCCAACGCCACTGCGAGCGTCATTTGGCAGCAGGCAAAAGAGCTGCATGCAGCTCCAGAACCATTGTAAATGATCATTTTTGCCCAGAACCATCGGTGAGGCATAGAGAGTTAACCACATTTTGGCCATGTGTCCTTTTTCTCTGAGAATGATCCAGCACACAGATGCTTCTGTGTTGATGACCACTTTGGCTAAAAAAGCCCAAAGTGATGCCCATGTTTTACCTGGCTGCTGCTGAAAGATGGTTACATTTGAGAGGTGGGGACAGACCGGCTGTCTACCTCAGTAGACTCCGTAGTGTAGTGGATGCTGTGATGTGCGATATTGGTGCATGCTTTCAAAACTGTCTTGATCCTATGCTAATTAGTATGAAAAGTGTTTGATGTTCACATCAAACTTCTTCTACTGCATTTTGTGGTGCTGTATAGTGCACTGCCCTCAGTGGCGACTTACTGGAACTGTAATGGCGAGTCGTGCAGCCATCTCTGAATGTTTGTTGAGGCAATGCTGATGTACAGCAGCACAGACGAAAACCCCGGCCTGAAGGGACTCCTCAGAAGGACATGGATGGAAGACACCTGTTGACCCATATTAACTTGCTGAAAAAGATGTTACAGCATGATAAAAGAACATTTTTTGTGTATTTGCTTCTAGCTAATTCTCTTCTTAAATTCACACAATTTTTACCCGAGGCCATCAAACATGGCCATGGGGTATTGCAAAGACTTTGCGTCTGTTCGTCCATGCGTGCATCCGTCTGTCTGTCTGTCTGTAGCATATAAGTCATTGAAATTCACAGGGAACATTCTTGGGACACAGACCTTGGACAAGTCCAAAGATGGCAAACCTTGACCTATTTCAAGAGGTTAAAATGTCACATTCTGTTTCATATTTGTATGCTATGAATCATGCAAATCCATTTTTTTTTTTTTTATTTGAGGGGCAGGAGTGACAGCCAGTCATAGTAGAGCAGCACCGTCACATCAGTGGCTAGTCTCTCTGGTGCTGCCAAACCGCTTTGTTTATGTATAAATATAACGTGTCTCATATATTATGTAAAAACTAGCAAGAAATAAACACATCTAAAACTGCAAACGCTGTTTTTGTAACCTGATAACACCTCTGGAGTGATTTAGAAGACATTTCGCGGATGTTAGTGTGCACACTAACTTCTGCTAACTCAAAGCTAACTTCCGCTCTTGTCAAATATGTGAAAATATAACAAGTTTCTCATATATTATGTAAAAACTAGCAATAAATAAACATTTCTAAAAGCAAAAACTCTGTTTTTGGAACCTGATAACACCTATGGAGTGATTTACAAGACATCTTGTGGACGTCAGCGTGTACGCTAACTCAAAGCTAACTTTCTCGCTGGTCAAACGCTCATGTATGCGCGCTCACATGCCCTCCTGCAGACGCCATTAAAACATAAATAACACATTGTTTATGATTGATTGATTGCTTAACTGAATGATTGTGATTGTGTTTATTCTGGAACATCAATATAAACATGCAGAGGTGAATATAACAATGATATACAGATAGCACAATAAAGAATAAATGCTTATTTCCATTGTGGTCCCTGTGAAATTATCACATGATAAAATAAAGGGGCTTGATTGAACATGTACAAACTACATAAGACAATAGGATTTTACTAACTAATGCAAATAATAAATGTTTATATATATATATATATATATATATTAGGGCTGGGCAACATTAACGCGCTAACGTTGCGTTAATTATTGAGGTCATTATCGCCGACAATTTTGTTCCTCCCCTTAACGCTGCGGTTTTTTTGTTTGTTTTGTTTTTTTAGCCTTTTATGACTGTTGCTCGTTGCCTTTTATTTTGAAAGCGTCAGTCGGGGGCGAGCTTATGCTGCTGCTTCCTGCTGATAGCTGAGTTCACACAGAAAACGACACGAGGATCGAGAAAAGTACAGGCTATACAATGCACAACAAAACAAAATGCAGAAAGACGCGGAACTTTTGAATGGACATTTTCGGCACAAGGTTCTACAGGATCAGGCCCGGATCCAGGTCGGTTTGGACCGATGTAGCTGCATCGGTCAATTTTTTTTTACGCATCGTTCGTCATCGGTAAAAAAAAAAAAAAAAATCTTGAATAATCTTGAATAGCCGAACGTGTCCCCGCGGTGAACACAGCTTTTCGGTGGACCTATAGTCCGTAAATTATACGGATTTTTCCGAGTTTCAGAGTCATACGGACATACAAATAAAGTCGGATATTCAGGGTTTGGTCTGTAATAAACCATTTCTGCAGCGCGGCTCCACTTTGAAACCATGAACGATTGAAGCAATGCTTCGATCCAGTAGCTCGTTGGTTCTTTGCTTCACTGCTCTTCAGAAACGGCAAGCCGCTTCTTAACCCCTCGCAAAGCCATTAAAATATCGTCAGTCACTTTTGTGTGGATTAAAGTCACTAACTGGGACTCTTGTCTTGTTGCTGTCAAGAAACGAGAATCGTCCTCCGTTCTGTTCACACAGCTCGAAACGCTGCACGGCTGAGACAGTGTCCAGTCGGAATTAATAACTTCAAAATGAATCGCCGCTTTAAATAAAATGACACCTCTTTCCAAATGTAATACAGACAAGAAACTACAATCGACTAAAACGTTTTTTTCCTCCCAAAATGAAATGTGCTGTATTTTCTTTTCAAATTACATCCTGAAGTGAAGCACAGCAGCTGTAAGAGCTCAGCTCAGATATATGGAAACACATTCATGCCAATGTCTGAAAGGAAATGCTTTTGACAAAAACTACAGATTTTGTTTATTCCTATTTATGTCCAGAGATCAAGGATTCAGCATGTAGAGATTATTATGTACAAAGTTTAAGGATCCAGTGACCAAATTCATATTTATGTACTTTAAGACTCAATAAAATGTTCAGTTCAATTTAATCGGCTTATAAAGTGCCAAATCACAACAAAATCTAAATATACTAAAACAAATACATCACAATTGTACACATATCAAATTGTGGTATGTGTACAACTGTGATGTATTTGTTTTATTACATTTAGTCATGGACATGAATATTGTTATTTTGATATGAAACAGGATAACAAATGACCTGCCAGTATATATATATATATATATACTGGCAGGCCATATATATATATATATATATAGTGCACTGGAATACCAATTAAGCAATTGCAAATTATAAATTTTATTAATTTATATAGCGCCAAATCACAATAAGGCTCCCTCAAGGCGCTTCACACAAATAAGGTCTAACCTAACTACCCCTAGTGCAAGCACAAAGGTGACAGTGGTAAGGAAAAACCTCAAGTAGACCCGACTCAAAGGGGTGACCCTCTGCTTGTGCCATGCTACCAACACTGTTGACAGTACAAATATACAGGATAGTACCATACTATGCCAGTATGCTAGCATACGAAAGGGAAAATAAGTGCTGAATCTGAATAAGAATCTGACTGTTTTATTGACGCAGGGAAATCATTCCAAAAAGCAGGTGCATGAAAAGAGAAAGCTCTGTGACCCAAAGGCTATGTGACTCACACACTTTTTACTCACCCTAGAGACACAAAGTAGTCCTGCGATCTGAGAACACAGAGCTTGGGCTGGTACGTAGGGTTTAATTAGGTCAGCTAAATAGAGAGGTGCTAGTCTGTAAATAATTTTATAGGTTAAGAGCAGAACCTTAAAATCTGATCTCACAGGGACAGGAAGCCAGTGAAGAGATGCCAAAATGACTATAATGTGGTCAAACATTCTGCTTCCTGTCAAAAGTCTGGCAGCAGCATTTTGAACCAATTGGAGACCCCTAATGCTGGACTGCGGTAAACCAGAAAATTGAACATTGCAGTAGTCCAATCTAGAAGAAACAATTGCATGAATCAGGGTCTCAGCATCAGCCATAGACAGGATGGGACTAAATTTCGCTATATTTCACAGGTGGAAGAAAGCATTCCTGGTAATATCTCTAATGTGGAGGTCAAAGGACAACAAAGGATCAAAAAATTACCCCAAGGTTCCTCACTTTGTCAGTGTGATGTATGTCACATGAGCCTAGGTAATCGTTAGCTGGTCAAATTGATGCTGATGTCTCACTGGACCAAGAACCATCATTTCAGTCTTGTCAGAGTTTAAAAGTAGGAAGTTTCTAGACATCCAACTTCTCACTGCTGCAAGGCAATCTTCTAAGGATTTTATTTGAACAAGATTACCAGCAGTTATCGGCATGTATAACTGAGTATCATCAGCATAGTAATAAAAGGTAAACTCAAAACGCCACAATATGTGGCCAAGGGTTGCTATATAAAGGGAGAAAAGCAGGGGGCCTAAGAAGGACCCCTGTGGAACCCCAAATTTCATGTCACTAAGGTTAGAGGTAGTGTTATTGTACAAAACACAGTGACAACGACTGGTCAGGTATGATGTCAACCATGCAAGGGCACTAACGGCACCAGAACCGTAGTGGTGTCCAAATCCTTTGCAAGCAGAACATCAATTACCACTTTAGTGAGAGCCGTCTCTGTGGAATGATATTTTCTAAAAGCAGACTGCAGTGGCTCAGAAAGATTTTTCTCAGTAAGGTGGTCCAAGAGCTGCTGTGAAACCACCTTTTCCAGAATTTTAGAGAAAAATGACAGATTAGGCCTATATATCGTTAAGGCCTATATAAAGAAGACAATGCTCATACGGCTGAGGGTATTTTAGTATTACATTATAATTTTTTTAATCATTATTGTTCTGTCACAAAATCAACGATGTGCCTTTTTATCCTGGAGTGGCACCTTCCTTCTGACATGCACATTAAATGGGTAAAAGTCACATTTGCTCCCGTCTGCGTACCTCAGTGTGTCTTCATTATTACATATCTTTGTCTCATCTCAGTGTGTGTGTGTGTGTGTGAGTAGGTCCATGTGGGTGGTGTCAGTGCATATTTACACTTTTGCCCATAGAGATACCTGGTGTGCAGCGTCATAAACCCATCTTTAGCAGTGAAACAGATGGAAGAAACCCAAGCTCCATGTAACATAGATATCTGATGTAACTGGGGATTTTGCTCCTTTCAAATACTTGCTTCTCCTGCCAACAGTGAGGTGCCGCTCTCTTCCAACACAAAGCGGTAGCCTGAAGAGTAGATCTTTGCCATTTCAAAGGAAAAAATAAGAAGAATGAACTTCACAGTGCTCGGCTGCCTTTGGGGATTATGTTTTTTATTCATGTGCTAAAGTTACTGAAGTGTTACCACTGCACACGTATTTGCATTACAGTAGAGATCTGTTGAAGCAAAGACTTGCATGTTTTGGAGAAATGCCCTGATGGACCCAAATCTTATAGAAAGTGCTTGAATAATGTGTTTGGGACCCTCTTGAGTTCTTGTATTATTGTACTGTGTATCTCGTACCAAATTATTTCCAATGATTAAAAGTGTAGTCACTTTCAATTTTTTATGATTTAGGTCATTCAGGTACATTATAGATTTGAAGAAAAGTTCATATTTTCTGATTGTCGACAAAACACAATGACGAAATGACAGCGTTTCCACTGACTGAAGGAATAGCACTGCTTTGTCTTCATGATAACTATAATTCCAATAGTCAAGGTGACAGACGTTTAAGTGTTCTATTCAACTTGGCGAATGTTCCATTCAAAGAGGCAAAGCCAATTGGACATCTCATGAAATATTTGTACCATTGAACTCATAAACATTCATTATTTGTATAAGGAACACTCATTTCTGTGAATAAATGCCCCCAAATCCTGCACACTGTAGCTTTAATGTGAGATACGTATAAAAGTAGAGGTGATCAGGTGGGAGCGCATTCATCATCACAGCGCCATATATTTCTGCTGCAATCCTCATAATGAATTTTTGCATCCATATAGTTCATCCATTCACCTCAAGGATAACTGAGCTCCAAAAATATCCCATTACATGCTCACACGCACTTCAACGCACTCCCGTCTCCTACTCCCTGTGCTCCTGCATTTTCTGCATTTCTTAGCACATCGCTCTCTACCCTTTCTGTTTGACTCCACTTTTTCTTTCCCTCCTTATTCCCTCACGTTCTCCTTTTAATTCTCTCTCTCTCTCTCTCTCACCTTTGTGTCTGCCTTCTCTCCTGCAGTCTTACTTTCTGTTGCCACATCTATTTTCTTCTGGTTTTTTTCTTGCTGCCACCACGAGCCTCCTCAGCTAAGCGTGGTGCATCTACTTTGCTCTGGTGCTCAGTGCATTTTTAAACAGTCCATCAAGTTCTAGCACAACTTGTTTTAAAAATACATCTGCTGATTAATTGATGGAGAGAGGATTTGGAGGTTGGATGAAAACCAGGAAGACCATCTTCTTGCGTTGGATTAAAAATATGGACAATATTTTTTATTTTATGTTTGCAGCCACCACCGAGTGTTGTAGTGCATGCTGGTATCGCTGCAGAAAGGGGTCTTATGTTATTGCGATTTGTTTGCATTGGTGCATTTGTGCATATGTATGTGCAAGTAAAAAGAAAAAGCATGGCCTACTTTTAGCCCTCCCCCCCATTTTTTTTTTTTTTTTTTTTGGTGTGGTGGTTTATTGTTTGTGGTCTGTCGTGCAGAGAGCAGAGCTGGAAGGCTGCACGTTTGTTTAGGAGGTGCGACTCGGAGGTGCCTCGACTAATCCTGACCGCAGGTTAGCATCAGAGAAAGATGAAGAGGGAAAGGAAGAAAGTGAGGGCTCAAGTTCTTCGTGTCCCTTTTGGCGAACTCTACTTTAGATTGCACAATTTTAATTTATTTTCATTTATATAGTGCCAAATCACAACAGAGTTGCCTCAAAGCGCTTCACACAGGTAAGGTCTAACCTTACCAACCCCCAGAGCAACAGTGGTAAGGAAAAACTCCCTCTGAGGAAGAAACCTCAAGCAGACCAGACTCAAAGGGGTGACCCTCTGCTATGGCCATGCTACAAACATAAATTACAGAACAATTCACGGACGAATATACAAGAATTGCTATTGGCGCACAGGACAGGAGGATAGCCAACACAAATACAACTCCCATCTCTGGATGGAGCTGCACCTTAAACAGAGAGAAAAAAACAGAATCAGGCATCAGAAAGACAAAAAAAATACTGTATAATTTGCCAGCATTAAACAACAAGAAAAACAGAGAAATACTAAGGTGATCACCGGCCACTAGCCCTAAACTTCATTAAAAGACCCACAATTTAGGGTTGCACATGTTTTTTTTTGTTTGTTTGTTTTTTGACAGTAATGCCTTTCTCTGAACTTAATCTACCTTGAAGCTGTGACTAGCAAAAGTTGTTGTATGCAAAGTCTCTCCCATGGTAGCCACTGGAGCTTAGAACTCCTTGTTTCTCTCAGTAGTGTCTTAGTTTCTTTCATGCACAGTCAGTTTTTGAGGATGGGCTGTTCAAGTTGATCAAGCTGAGCTGTACTTCTTAATGATTAATTTAAGCAAACTCCAAGGGATATGTAGCAATTCTTGTCAGTGCAGCACCTATAATCTGCTGACTTTGCTGACATTCACCCCGTCTGGCTATGTGTGAAACATAGGTTTGATTTTGAGGTTCTATATGCTAAAACTCTCCATATTATTCCTGATTCCTCTTTGACCCATTACAGTACAGGAAGCACTGTTAGGATGCCTTCCAGTGATGGGCAAGCAGTGGTGGGCACAGATAACCAAAAAATTTAATCATACACTACACAGAGATGTTTAACAAAACATACTTCTGTACTGAAAGTTTGATGTTTCTGGTTTTTGGCGTAATATTTAAATATCTAAATGGAAATGTGGACGAACCCTTGATGCACTTAAATCGAACACGTTCTAACAGCTGCCGTGTCAACAACCGTGCAGCAAAAACGACTCAGAGAACGAGCCAACGAGCTGTGGAGGCGTGAGCGATGTGCAACGCCAAATCTGCCTCCAGCTCTGACTTTAACGTGCTGGAAGCTCACCTTATTGTTATTTCTGATTCCTTCTGTGTTTGTGGGAATATGCCAGGCCTACGACAGGCATGGAAGAGTGTGATTCACTGCTTGACAGAAAATATTTGGGTACTAACTGTGCTGCTCCTCCTGCAGGTGATGATCCTGTATTTCCCTCCCAGTGTGTTTTGCTGTATCCTTCTGAGGTGGGTTCGCCTGTTGGGTTTCACCATCATGTATGGCACCGTCATCCTCAAGCTGTACAGGTAATGTAAACAAGGTGCTTCAACCACTCAGTTAAACTAATATTTTAAATAATTATGCAATTTCTCATTTACTTTTTGTTTTGCTCTGTTCATTGCAGTGCAGTATACGGTGCATCCAGAAAGTATTCACAATGGAGTAAATTCATTTTTTTCCATAATGCCCCATAATGACAACATGAAAAAAGTTTTTTTGTTTTTTTTTTTGTTTTTTTTAGTTTTTACAAATTTATTAAAAATAAAAAACTTAACAATCACATTTATATAAGTATTCACACCATTTGCTCAATACTTTGTTGATGCACCTTTGCCAGCAATTACAGCCTCAAGTCTTCTTGAATATGATGCCACAAGCTTGGTGCACCTATCTTTGGTCAGTTTTGGCCATTCCTCTTTGTAGCACCTCTCAAGCTCCATCAAGTTGGATGGGGAGCACCAACGCAGAGCCATTTTAAGATCTCTACTTCTACTTTTAACGATTTTCAGGTCTGGGATTTGGCTGGGCCACTCAAGGACATTCACAGAGTTGTCCTGAAGCCACTCCTTTGATATCTTGGCTGTGTGTTTAGGGTCATTGTCCTGCTGAAAGATGACCCGTCGCCCTAGTCTGAGGTCAAGAGCACTCTGGAGCAGATTTTCATCAAGGATGTCTCTGTACATTGCTGCATTCATCTTTCCCTCAATCCTGAAGGTTGTGTTTCTGGAAAATTCTCCTCTCTCCACAGAGGAATGCTGGAGCTCTGACAGAGTGACTATCGATTTCTTGTTCACCTTCCTGACTAATGGGCCTTTCACACTGAACACGTCGGAAGCATCAAATGTGTCAAAAATCAGTCTAAAAAGCATTATTTTCAATGAGACATGTTGCTTTTTAGATGCGTCAGAAGCGTTGTCAAAAGCCGAACTAAACCGACGCTTCTGACAGGAGCGCACATTGCCGCTTGTCGGCAGGCTGACGCAGTCAGAGTTCAACCCAATCCAACTTTCGACACTCTGAGCTGTGACGTACCTTCGCACTGTCCAATGGGAACAATGCATCGGGCCAAAACACGGAAGACTAGTGGCAGAAACCACTGATCTGTACAAAACAGAAACATTGTCACAGGACTGCTGTTTTCTAAAGAAAAATCCTTGGAAATGTTTTTTTTGTTGTTGTTGTTGTTTGTTACCTCAAAATTTCTGATTACTGTTTTAAAAAAAAGTTTATAACACTTGTAATTAAAATAGCTAAATAAATCAATAAATGATTCTTTAGAAACCTTTCATCTGTAAATTAAAACCACCTGTTATTTCAGATTAGATAATTTCTTGTTTAACATAAGGAACCTTGGACATTAATTTTTAGACAAAATAACATGGAAATTTGTATATTTTTAAGTCTGGTAGATTATTTATATCTCATTTCAACCAGAAAAAAACACTGTAAGTAAATACAAATGTTTATTATAAATGCAACAGGAAATAATTTAACAATGACTGCAGTGTGATTGTAAAGTAGGATTTCTGTAACATAAACCTCATGATGATTTTTTATAATCATTTCAACTTGTAATTTCGTCAAAATATGTAATTGCCTTTAATGTTGTTATCAGGACAGAGTCATTTCTAAAATATGAATTTGAGCACAATAGGTGGAGAGCTTCTACTTGTGCAAATGTCTTTTGACTTTGATTTCGTGGACATTTTTAATGATCCGTTCATTTATTGTTAAAATATAAAATGAAACAGCTTTTTTAAAAATAATAAAATAGTTGCTGTTGAAAGAGCCTTTTATTTAGAAGCAGGTGATGTTCTGCTGGATTCTTGGGACCAAATGAAGGTCTCTTCTGCAGCTTTGAACTCTGGTGGTTTTTCTGAAAGACACTTTTGTCCTCTTTTGAAGAGCAGAGATGTTTTCTTTCGACTGGACATCGTGATGTTCAGCTCATCAATGGAAGTTTGGTTGTCTGCACAGCAAATGTTCCTAATTGGGACAAATAAAAATATTTCTTTAAATATAAAGAAACCCTAAACAGTTTATATATAAAAAAAGAACGAAAAAAAAAACGATGGAAAAAAAAAGTTAGTTAAAGTTGAGCTTTTGTGGTCTCTGAAAGAAGCTGTGGCTTTATTTGGTAAAAATAAGAAAGACATTTACAAATTAAAGCGTTCACTCAGATCAACTGTGCTAAAAGGCTAAGCTAACGTTAGCCGATCATTAAACCTTCACAGCAGTTCAGTAAATGTCATGTTTTATTTTTATATTATTCTCACCTCGATAAAGCTGCAGAACTAAACTCCGTTGGGCAAACTGGGACTTTGCATATATCCAAAAAGTGGGAGATTTCGGACTGAGTGGGTTTGCTCCATCACCCCGGCTGCCTGCCTCGCTCTGCCCAGTGATGATGCCTGAAGGCCGGCTTCTCTGTGCAGGTCGGCCCGCTGTCGCGGTTCGATCGATATCCCACCAAGTCGTCAGTCCTCCCTCGGTCAGCGTCACTCGGAAAAGTAGCTGAAAAAAAGCTTGTCCCAGCAGGGTGATGGGAGAATCGTTCTACTGCTGTTTTTTAAAGCTTTTTTGTGGTTCAGGCGACGCAAATTCAGGATGGTGATCGCTGAACTTTTTTCAGATTGTGGAAACAGCCAGAGTGTGACGTAGCAATCTCCGCCCCCTTGACACTTCCGATGCGAAGCGTCTGATGTCACACGTCAGACGCGTTGGACGCATCCGACGGATTGGAAGGCGTTGACGGACTGGCCTGACATGTTCAATGTGAAAGACCCATTAGGCCCTTATCCCCCGATCGCTCATGTTAGACAGGCGGCCAGCTCTAGGAAGAGTCCTGGTGGATCCAAATGGCTTCCATTTTGGGATGATGGCTGCCACTGTGCTCACTGGGACCTTCAAAGCAGCAGAAATGTTCCCCAGATTTGCACCTCGAGACAATACTGTCTCAGAGGTCTTCATGCTTGGTTTGTGCTCTGACATGCACCGTCATTCATGGGACCTTATATGTAGACAGGTGTGTGCCTTTCCAAATCAATTCCAAGCAACTGAATTTAGCCTAGGTGAACTCCAATTAAGCTGTAGAAACACCTCAAGGATGATCAGTGGAAACAGGATGAACCTGAGCTCAATTTTGAGCTTCATGGTAAAGGCTGTGAATACTTACGTACACATCATTTCTTGGTATTTTATTTTTTATTTTTTTATAAATTTGCAAAAATCTAAAAAAAATAAGCTTTTTTCCACATTGTCATTATGTAATATTTTGTGTAGAATTTTGAGGAAAAAAAATTAATTCATTTTGGAATAAGGTTGTAACATAAAATGTGGAAAAAGTGGAGCCCTGTGAATACTTAAATGATGTCGTAAATGATTGTTTTACATCAGTTCAGGCAGAGCACTAAAGTCAGTGCTTTTTTGGCTGACCTGCATCAGCTACTTCATTTAACTTTTACAATGTTGTTGTTTATCTTTCGGCTACCCTCAGTTGTTCAGGGTCACCACAGTGGATCCAATATAGATATGCATTGGGATTTAGCATAAGTCTTATGCCAGATTCCCTTCCTGACTCCATTTCTATAAAAGCAAACACACACAACCCCTGTTCTTCCCAAGTGGTCGCCCAGTCAAGTACTAATCAGGATCTAATCTGCTTCACTTCTGAGATCTGATGGGATCAGGTGTACACAAAGCAGAAATCTATGCCTCTTTGCATTAATTAGAGCAATAATTTGTCTGGGCAACTTGGCATATTTATTATAAACCACACATTCATGTCATTCACTATCAACTTTAAGTGACAGCATCCCTGGACAGGACAGTAGTCCATCGCAGGTTATTTCATTGGTCCAGGCCCTTCCCCATTTGGGTGGACTAGAACATTGCAAATGCACTGTTTGAAAAAGATCACAGACAAGTAGCCTGAAGCACACACCTGGAATGAAACACTGGTCTGTATAGTGGTGGTCCAACTAATTTTCCACAGAACCATCTGCTCTGCATTGAGGCCCATAAGAAGTGTGCATATTAAATGAATGTCCATCACCCCTGACTTTGTCAGCAGCTTTGGGAAACAAAGTCAATGAGCCCCTTCTTTCCTCAGCTTTCCAGGTATGAACTTGTCCCAGGGAGATTGCCAATCCCAATTTTAATAATTCATTTCCATGTCAGTAAGCACACTCATCTGCAGTCTTGCCAATAAGCACATTTAAATTTCAGGTCTGCCTCTGTGTGTCTACATGCTGAAGGAACTATTGAAGCAAACCTACTCTTCCTGACTTTCAGCTCTGAGCAAATATTGCTGAAATGGAAAAAGGTGTTCAAAGGCTGGCCAGAGTGTTTCCTTGGAAAAATGACCAATTACTTTTTTCCTTTTTCACAAGCTGCTTGTGAGGTGTGACCTGGGAAGAAGCTGTTATTGGTTCATCCCAGTGACAGCTTAGAAATATTTGTCACAGTCTTTTCTGGAGAGACTGCAACCAACAGTAAACGGAGACACTATGTCCATGATATTTACATGATTCCTGAGAGGGTGCACAGGCAATGCCTGTGTGTGAGATTTTGTAGACGTTTGTGATTGCGTTGCCACAGACAATATGGTTGCTGGACAACAAATGCTTTAAATGCTTTTGAGTGAAGCCATCTATAGTATCAAAGACATAATTGAGTGAAATTAAAGCAACTTTAGTCCTCCTCAGTGAGCTTTGATCTTGACTGATCAATATTTCTGTCTTTTTAACATCAAGAGCTAATGTTTGCTAAGTATTTGGGCATTTCTGGCAGGAAGGAAGGAAGGAAAGAAGTAAGGGAGGTCCATACGTATTTGGACATTACAGATACACTGTGGCTACTGGAGCTGCACATCAAGCATCTAGCAGCTGAGAAAATTGCACAGTCCTAATGGGCAACCACCCAGATGACTAGTGGCTCAACTAGGTCTCCTGATACCAGCCAAATATATTTGCCACAGGAAGGTGATACATGTGTGTCTCCTAAGCCTTAGCCAGTGGTCCCCAGCTCTGAGGCTGCGTCATCCTCAGGAAGATACAACATAGTGTCACAACTGACATTCCCTCATCACACAGATAGTACACCTCACCTAGGCCTCCATAAACAAACGCTTATTTGAAACAAGCTCGTTGTCCAGCAACATCATGATTCCATAACTTCTGCCCAGTTGTCTCATGACCTCATAGGCCAAGCTTCAAGAGACATGAATGTCACTGCTGAGACAAGACAATCTCTTGACCATCTTACTACATACAGATGGACTATTGATGACTGAGTCCAAGAAGATGTTGAAAACATAGATATTATTCTTGATCCAGTAGAAGTAAAAGCCTTGACATGCCAACTCACATCACCTTCTGCAAAGTCAAGACCATTTCATCACTGACAAATCAGCATTGGTCACTGGACTCATTTCCCAAGGCCTACTCCATGCAAGCACTGAATAGAGAATGGGTCCATACCATAGACAATATACAGTATCTACCAGACAAAGCCCCTGTGACATCACCCATAGGTTTTGGAAGAGGGGTTTTAAAGCTCAAATTGGGGTGGCTCTGGATGTGGCCATCTTGGTAGCTCTTAATTCTGTCTAACTCCGGGCCAGCCCATAAACGGGTAAAGAGGTGAGTGCATGACCAGGACATAGCAAATGAAGCCCAAACACGCCCCCAGCTTAAGTTCCCTAACAAGAGCATCTGCAGCTCACAGGCTAACTCTGGTTCAACCTCAGGGTGGGATATAAAACATTATAAGCAGACTAATGCTGAGTTATAATTTTTTATTCACCCTCTCGGCAAACATACAAATAGGGAAAAAATGTCACTGGTAGAGCAAATATAAAGGTGTCCCATCTTTCCTTTTTATCTCCCTGAAGTGCCTGAGATATTACAACATGAATTATGTTGCTGCATAAACTTATCAAACTGAAAGAATGCAAGCAGCAGTACTTTTTCCATTCCTTTTTGATTTGTAATTCTTGTTGAAGTAGGCATGACGGAAACAATAAGATCCATCTGTTGTTCCTGACAGAGTGTTTCTTAATCACCCCAACTCTCATCAAAGTGCGTCTTGCTGTCCTCGTTTAGTTTTCTGTGTCTTCCTCTTCTGTCCAGGGTCTTAAAGGTTTTTCTGTCCCGTACGGCTCAAAGGACCCCTTACATGACCAGCTGGCGGGTCCTGCGGATGCTGGCAGTTATTCTACTGGTGATACTGTGGTTCCTGGTAGCCTGGACCTCAGCTGTATGCCAGAACCCTGAGCTGATTCAGGCTTTAATCTCTGCGGGCCACACCCCAGAGGGACTGCAGTTCAGCACGTGTTTGCTGGACCGATGGGACTACATGATGGCTGTTGGTGAGTGTATGTTTCTGTGAGGCCTGTTCATACTGTACTGATTACAAATATGCTTCAAGTTTGGGATATGAAGATTCTTAAAGGGTCTGTGATGACCTAAACACAACTCAGGACCCCTTTGCAGGGGAAGACACAGGTAAGTGGTTTAAACATTCGTTAATTATAGCGCCAGTTCAGGAGGCGTAATACTGGGTGTCACAGATGGCAGACAAACCAGTTGAGTATTAGACACAGAGGTTGTCCGTTAGGGCCCTTTCATACATAGTGTAAAGTTTGGACGGCGTTTGGACAAAAACGGCAAAACAATGCAGAACAGTTCAAAATTAGCGCATGAAACATTGCGCCGATGGGCAGGCATGCATGAACCCGGTGCGAGAGTTCATACACGTGCCGGTGTGCGTCGAGCAGGAACAGTGCGAGGTGCACCACATATGTAGGACTGCTTTTTTGCATTTACGCAATATCTCTAAAATTAGAAAGGTCTTGTCTCAGAGTGATGCTGAAAAACTAATTCATGCATTTATTTCCTCTAGGCTGGACTATTGTAATTCATTATTATCAGGTTGTCCTAAAAGTTCCCTGAAAAGCCTTCAGTTAATTCAAAATGCTGCAGCTAGAGTACTAACGGGGACTAGAAGTAGAGAGCATATCTCACCCATATTGGCCTCTCTTCATTGGCTTCCTGTTAATTCTAGAATAGAATTTAAAATTCTTCTTCTTACTTATAAGGTTTTGAATAATCAGGTCCCATCTTATCTTAGGGACCTCATAGTACCATATCACCCCAATAGAGCGCTTCGCTCTCAGACTGCAGGCTTACTTGTAGTTCCTAGGGTTTGTAAGAGTAGAATGGGAGGCAGAGCCTTCAGCTTTCAGGCTCCTCTCCTGTGGAACCAGCTCCCAATTCAGATCAGGGAGACAGACACCCTCTCTACTTTTAAGATTAGGCTTAAAACTTTCCTTTTTGCTAAAGCTTATAGTTAGGGCTGGATCAGGTGACCCTGAACCATCCCTTAGTTATGCTGCTATAGACTTAGACTGCTGGGGGGTTCCCATGATGCACTGAGTGTTTCTTTCTCTTTTTGCTCTGTATGCACCACTCTGCATTTAATCATTAGTGATTGATCTCTGCTCCCCTCCACAGCATGTCTTTTTCTTGATTCTCTCCCCTCAGCCCCAACCAGTCCCAGCAGAAAACTGCCCCTCCCTGAGCCTGGTTCTGCTGGAGGTTTCTTCCTATTAAAAGGGAGTTTTTCCTTCCCACTGTCGCCAAGTGCTTGCTCACAGGGGGTCGTTTTGACCGTTGGGGTTTTTATGTAATTATTGTATGGCCTTGCCTTACAATATAATGCACCTTGGGGCAACTGTTTGTTGTGATTTGGCACTATATAAATAAAATTGATTGATTGATTGATCGCGTTATGTGAAAGAAATAAAAACCAGCTGGTACATGTGGGACCAGCTCGCACCGCTTATGTGGAATAATTAAAAACAAAACAAAAAACACCACCCGGGATGTGAACTCATGCCTTTCAAAATCTCTGATTCCCATTCAAAGACTTTACCACTGAGCTACAGAGCTGTTCTTTGAAAGCTGCGGGAATCTGCTTCATATCAGGAAGGACATTGAAGTATTATAAAAAAAAAATTAAAATCCCACACCATATAAAATCACCGCATTTATCAAGTGAGCAATACAAATATGAGCCGTCTGTTCCTCTGGTGATGACTCATGGTCACAGACATACAGTCATGAAATGACATGAATGAGAAGCAGTGTGCTCTGATCATGTCCACATCTACTGGTCAGGTGCGTCCAGTCGGCCACACGCGCGTTCTGCCCGACGTGTGTTTTGTGGACGGCGCGCCACAGCACAGACATGCGTCATGTGGAACAGAGTTCACGTGGGTGACATGGCTGTTGGGAAAGTGTAGGAACACGGACCCACAACAGGGGGCGCAAATGAACGGACAATGGAGGAAGTCAAATAACACTTTTACTGTTGTGAAACAAGCACAACAAACACAACCGATTACAATAACAGACAATAAAGCCGAATCACAAAGGTGTCATGTGGGCAGGCTCGAAGATAGGTGACGTCTGTCCAAAGCAGAACCGGAACCACACGATTTCCTCCGCCACCGAACCCCAGGAATACTGGAGCCGCCAAGTCCCGAACTCCCAGGTGGCCACTGCCTCCGCTTGTCGGATCCGGTACTGCTGGCGAGGAACAGAAACAGTCAGATGTGGGTGCGCCTGCACCCAGCAACACGTATGGTGGAAAAACCACCTCCACCTCTCGTCAGGAAAAACACTGTAGTGCAGGAATGTGAGTACTTATCCAAAATACAGTCTCCTGCTGTTCTTTTCTCTTTCTGTGTAAAGGCAAAAAGTATTTAATGGTCAAAGGATAATCTGTTTGGCTGGATACGTTACCTCCTTGGTAGAGCGATATCTCGGCAGAGAAGTGGAGATGACGTCTTGCAGATATACTGCTGCGGATCAGAAGATTGGTAACAGCTGTCGTAGGTGACAGCTGTCACCCCGGCTGCTCCTGTGAGATGGCAGCGCCCTCTGGTGCCTGGAGCCCGCACTCCAGGCAGGGTGCCCTCTGGTGGTGGTGGGCCAGCAGTACCTCCTCTTCAGCGGCCCACACAACAATGGCAGTCAGATCGCCTGCTGCATGTTCTGATCTGATGGTCCATTTCAACCTGGGGGGCTGTCAGTGTCCTCTCCGTGCGCGCACTCACTGGCTGCAGCTTGTTGCCACCATGGTGATATATGTTTTTATTTATGTCCATGTAAATACAGCAATCAGACACACTTGCCCCACAGTGGACAGTTGTTAGTCCATGACTGTCCAAACACAGTAGGTGTTGTGTAGCTGGAATGTCCAGAATGACAAATTACCACAGCTGCTTCAATGGGTTGCCTCAGAGGGTTAAACAACATGCACATCATGCTGTTAACATCCCCACTGCAGTTATGTGTAGTACAAATGGGCTTGACGCATGGAAAGCCCATTTGTCTGCAAACATTCTGACGTCGGGTTTGAAACTGCTTTTCTGTGCCTCTTCCATTAACTTAAACGCATTGGACTTTTTAAAGAGAGCAGATTGACTGGAATTTTGACATGCTAACAAGCATTCAAAGCACTTGAATTGCCAAGAAGTTGCAGGTTCTATTACTCCAGCATCTTGTGAGTGCTCAGAAAGAATTGTGCATGTTTCAGAGCAGAAGGCAGTGACATGCACCTCACCGACGCTCGTCTGGCAGCAGGGGAGACTAATCCTGTTTGGAAAGAGGACGGATCCCTGGGAAAATCTGGGTGTGAAAACTGAGAAGATGGCGAACGAGAGAGAGAAATGGCAGAGAAAAAGAAGGACTGCAGCCTGTCAAGTGTGAAGCCGAGAGGGATGTGGGCAACGATGCACAGTTTTCCACCAGCTCACTGAGGAATGGAGGGACTTTATTGGAAGAGGAGAAGAGAGCTGAAGGGAGGACAGTCGGGACAGACAGATAATTTGGAAGATGTTTGTGTGTGTGCTTCTTTTGTTGGAAGCTTTGAGAGCTGTGTGCAAGCACAGTGCTCTAAATGGAATGAAACACATACAGCATAACAATCCCTCCATTTTTGCTGTAGACAAGATAGGAAATGAGGAGGCCCAGTGTTTGATCTGTCAGCCTCTGAGAACATGGAATTGAAGGACAGGAAGCACCCTGCAAGACTGCTGAGGGAAGATTACAAAAACACACCAAGCGCAGTGTGTCAAGCTTTGTTCAAATCACTCTAATTGCTTTTCTGTGTTTTTGTATATTTTCTCATATTACTGACAAGGGAACATGTGTCTGTATAAGGATGAATAAATCTCACTCTATCCCTTGCTGAAATGCAAAGCAAATGAGAGTTGATGGAAATAGTAGCGACAGTGGCGACAATAAAGAATTAATTTGAATCCACAATTATTCTGAGTCAATTTGACTTGTGCTTTCTTTTACGTCATTCAGGCTGAACACCGTGTAATTAATGCTGATTTATTAGTCTCAGAGTATCATCACAGTAAAATCTCATACACTAACACGGCTTACTGTGGGTTTTAGTGCTACAATGTTTGCTTTGAAAGGAATTTAGTGCTCATTTGGAATGGTAGTTATGGTTGGTAAATAAGCCCAGGCATGTACTCTGTAAAATGGAGTGAGTGAGTGAGTGAGTGAGTGAGTGAGTGAGTGAGTGAGTGAGTGAGTGAGTGAGTGAGTGAGTGAGTGAGTGAGTGAGTGAGTGAGTGAGTGAGTGAGTGAGTGAGTGAGTGAGTGAGTGAGTGAGTGAGTATATGACATGACATGAGTCCTTCCCCTTCAGAATGTTCACATGGCAATTCACAAACAAACTGATGTGATGGAGAGGAGAAAGACAGACAAGGTGCAGGTTACCCTTATGAGAAGAAAGATAGAACTTTTTTATATAACAGCTGAGTGGATCCTTGTCATTTGATTGGTGCTTTGTATGTCACATGACATGGATTATTCGTTCTATTTGTGTTGCATTGCATTTAGAGGGCAATTTGGTTCCATTTACAGTGCAAATTTGGTTCCATATGCTTAGTACCATTGCACTCTGCGCACACACACACACACACCTACACGCATGCGCACGCACACATTCACGTGCGCACACACGCACACACACAAAACAAATCCACTGCACTGTCTGGAAGCTGTTAGCAGGAAGTTAAAATGAAAAGCTGGACTAATTTCTGCTTTTTTTTTTTTTTTTTTTTTTTTTTTTTTTTTTTTTTTTTGCTGCATTGAGGATGTACAGTCTTTTTTTTTTGTAGTACATGCACACACAAGCGCCGACCCGGTTGTCTGAGCATGCGCGCAAGCACACGCGCGAGACAATGACACAAACACACAAAAAACAAACACACACACCAAATTAAAAAAAAACACAATTTCTAATATTGAATCCCTCTTATCGAGCTGACAATACAAGTATGATCCTTCTCTTCCTCTGTAGATGACCCATGGTCATAGACATGCAGTCATGAAATGACATGAATGAAGCAGTGCGCTCTTATCATGTCCACATTTGCTGGTGCAGCATGTCCAGCCAGCCCCGCGTGTCCAGCCTGTCCCACGTGTCCAGCGAGCGGTGCGCTGAAGGACACCGCGTCATGTGGACCATAGTTGACATGGGTGACATGACATTGTTGAAGCTTTGTAGGTGGAATTCTTTCCCATTCTGTTGGGAAAGTGTAGGAACACGGACCCACAACAGGGGGCGCAAATGAACGGACAATGGAGTAAGTCAAAATAACAAGCTTTACTGTTGTGAATGTGCACAACGAATACAACCAATCACAGCAATGGACAACAGTCAATTCACAAAAGTGTCGTGTGGGCAGGCTCGAAGATAGGAGACGCCTCTCCAAGGTAAGACCGGAACCACACGGCTTCCTCCGCCACAGGACCCCGGGAATACTGGAGCCGCCAAGTCCCGAACTCCCAGGTGGCCACTGCCTCCGCGTGTCGGACCTGGTACTGCTGGCGAGGAACAAAGGACAGTTAGATGGGGGCGCGTTTGCACCCAGGACTCCGAACAGCAGGGAAGTTACCTCCACCTCTCGTTGGAACAGTAATCCACAAACTAAGCACAAATCCAAAAAGATACACTCCGTAGCTTTGATACGTTACCTCTCTGGTAGAAACGATATCTCGGCGATGAGGTGTAGATGCCGTCCTGCTGATATACCCCAGTGATAATTGCCGTCAGCTGTCTCAGGTGATGGGTGACAGCTGTTACCGAGGCTGCTCCTGTGGGGCGGCGGCGCCCTCTGGTGCCTGGAGCCCGCACTCCAGGCAGGGCGCCCTCTGGTGGTGGTGGGCCAGCAGTACCTCCTCTTCAGCGGCCCACACAACACATTCTTGCTTGATGAGAATTCAGTAAGGTATATGTTATATATTATATTCCAATTCTAAGGTGGAACTATGCCAGTATACAAAGGTATATCTAAATATCTAAAAAGGAAGAGTAAAATAGGAGAGTAGAGAGGGCACTAACACACCCCATACCATCACAGATGCTGGCTTTTGAACTTTGTGCTGATAACAATCTGGCTGGCCTTTTTCCTCTTTTGTCTGGAGGACACAGCATCCATGATTTCCAAAAACAATGTGAAATGTGGACTCATGAGACCACAGCATTCTTTTGCACTTTGCATATGTCCATTCCAAATGAGCTCGGGCCCAGAGAAGGCGGCGACGTTTCTGGATGTTGTTGATTTACGGCTTTCGGTTTGCATGGTAGAGTTTTAAGTTGCATTTGTAGATGTAGCGACGAACTGTGTTAAATGACAATGGTTTTCTGAAGTGTTCCTGAGCCCACTTGGTAAGATCCTTTACACAATGATGTCAGTTTTTATTGCAGTGCCGCCTGAGGGATCAAAGCTCACAGGCATTCAATGTTGGCTTTCGGCCTTGCCGCTTACATGTAAAAAATTCTCCAGATCCTCTGATTCTTTTGTTTATATTATGGACTGTAGATGATGGAATCCCTAAATTCCTTGCAATTGAACATTGAGAAACATTGTTCTTAAACTGTTGGACTATTTTTTTCATGCAGTTGTTCACAAACTTTTCTTGCCTTTTTTGAAATGTTTTGCATGCATCCATTTCAAAATGAGCAAATGCTTGCACAAAAACAATAAAGTTTATCAGTTTTAACATTAAATATCTTGTCTTGTGGTGTATTCAATTGAATATACGTTGAAGAGGATTTGCAAATCATTGTATTCTGTTTTTATTTACATTTTACACAATGTCCCAACTTCATTGGAATTGGGGTTGTATATATACATATTCCACTTAAATCCATTTTATGGGAAGGTCCCGGTGGCCAATCAGGGCAAGTAAATCTTGTTCTTTTTCACCCACTAGCTCACTATCTAAGTTTGCATGGACAATAAATGAGTCCCTTTGTCTTCTCCCTTGTTTTATTCAAGGTTGCTACAGCAGATCTGAGATTAATCTGCATTTTGATTTGACACAAGTTTTACACTGGATGCCCTTCCTGACACAACTTCGCATTACATAGAGATTGTGCAGGGGTGGTCTTGAACTGGGAGCCTTCTGCACTGGAAGCAAGTACACTTAACCACTTGGCCTACATGGAGTAATATAGACAGTGCCTTGTAAACCTCATTTTTTTGATTACCTTAACCTGAATAAGGTCTTACTCATAGTAAACAATAATCTAATGAGAAGAGTGCCTATTTTATTCTAGTTATTGAAGTGGGTGACTATTCAGTATTCCGAAGGCCCATTGGTCTGAAGGCCTATTGGTCTGAAGGTACATCAAGCTGAATGTGGAGATAATGCCTGACCAAGAAGAGAAGGGTTCACTAGTCCACAGGTTCACTAGTCTGTGTGTGTATTTACTCCAAATTAAGCCAAACATCACAGAGTTACCCGTGAAGGTTGGATAATTGCCATTTGAAATAAATGCCTTAATTATGTATCCTGTATATGACATTTACAATGTACAGTGCATCTTTATGACCAGCAAAATTAAAAACAAAGTGATCTGTTTTTTTTTTTATTAAAGTAGCTTTCACTCTCGCATCACAGATGAAAGAAATGTCTTTTTAATTTCAACGAAAAGCACATGTAAGTATACAGCTAGTAGTGCACCTTACTGAAACTTGGCATCAAAACATTTTCATTTATTGACCTGAACCTTCGGACTAGTGGGATGTTCCCGACCGAGAAGCCAGCAAGCAGTGGGGGAGTGTGCACACCCTGAGCTTTAACACTTCCCTGCTGCCAGGCCAGAAGCAAAATGAGGACTTCCCACAGAGAAACGTTCAAATCCTGAGGATGATTTAGAACAGAAAGGTGTCGTTGCTGTTTTCAGCAGTTTTGTCGTAGCACTGCTGTTGCTGCATGCTGTTAGCCTGCTAACTAACCAGCTCAGTGGACCTTGAAATAATGATCTGTCCCCGTTGAAGTGCATTGTAGACATGTATAAATCTTAATCAGACTATGACATCCTAATAGAGGTGTTACAGCATTTTGCAATACATAAGGCATAAGAAACATAATGCAGGTGTGAGTCATAAATCAGACTGTGACTCTCTGTCACATGTAAAAACGGATATTCAGGGTTTTCACGTATCCCATAATCCCTTGCGCGCCAGAGAGTTGCTGCAGTCAAAACAACATAGAGAATCCACATGATGACAATTGTAAATGAATATTATACTACAAAAATGTAATTTTTTATGCTTTTCATCATGTTAATAAGAGACTGCTGCATGATACCCTAAAAACTTGCTAAAACAATTATAACAAATAATGCGTGGAATTTAATAAGCGCAAACTGAATTTCAGACATACTATATATATTAGTCTGGAACAAAGAGGACAAACAATGTTGTAAAGAACAATAATCAAGACGTTAAGGAGCAAACTTCACTTTCCCCCAGAACGACATGATCAGAAAGTGAGTGTAGCTCACAGCAGCTCGCACTGAAAATAATGGAGAGACAGCCTGTGATTCTCGCATGTTTACATAAAACAAACGCAATAACAACGTCTATAAACACAGAGAATACGAGGGCTGTCAATAAAGTTACGGTCCTTTTTATTTTTTTCAAAAACTATATGGATTTCATTCATATGTTCTTACGTCAGACATGCTTGAACCCTCGTGCGCATGCGTGAGTTTTTCCACGCCTGTCGGTGACGTCATTCGCCTGTGAGCACTCCTTGTGGGAGGAGTCGTCCAGCCCCTCATCGGAATTCCTTTGTCTGAGAAGTTGCTGAGAGACTGGCGCGTTGTTAGATCAAAATATTTTCTAAACCTGTGAGACACATCGAAGTGGACACGGTTCGAAAAATTAAGCTGGTTTTCAGTGAAAATTTTAACGGCTGATGAGAGATTTTGAGGTGATTCTGTCGCTTTAAGGACTTTTCACGGTGCGAGACGTCGCGCAGCGCTCTCAGGCGGCATCGTCAGCCTGTTCAAGCTGAAAACCTCCACATTTCAGGCTCTATTGATCCAGGACGTCGTGAGAGAACAGAGAAGTTTCAGAAGAAGTCGGTTTCAGCATTTTATCCAGATATTCCACTGTTAAAGGAGATTTTTTTAATGAAAGACGTGCGGACGGGTCCGCGCGTCGGGACGCAGCCGCCGCGACGCTCCGCCACAGGAAAAACACCTCTGTTGAAAGCCTTAAGGACAAGTTGGAACATGTCCTGCCTGTTAAACAATTTCTCATATACTCACTCCACTGAAAGCCATCAAAAGCCGCCTGGATTTTACAAATGGTTATCAACACGGAGGTGTTTTTCCTGTGCCGCCGCACCGCGTCGGCTGCGTCCCGACGCGCGGATCCGTCCGCACGTCTTTCATTAAAAAAATCTCCTTTAACAGTGGAATATCCGGATAAAATGCTGAAACCGACTTCTTCTGAAACTTCTCTGTTCTCTCACGACACCCTGGATCAATAGAGCCTGAAATGTGGAGGTTTTCAGCTTGAACAGGCTGATGACGCCGCCTGAGAGCGCTGTGCGACGTCTCACACCGTGAAAAGTCCTTAAAGCGACAGAATCACCTCAAAATCTCTCATCAGCTGTTAAAATTTTCACTGAAAACCAGCTTAATTTTTCGAACCGTGTCCACTTCGATGTGTCTCACAGGTTTAGAAAAAATTTTGATCAAACAATGCGCCAGTCTCTCAGCAACTTCTCAGACAAAGGAATTCCGACGAGGGGCTGGACGACTCCTCCCACAAGGAGTGCTCACAGGCGAATGACGTCACCGACAGGCGTGGAAAAACTCACGCATGCGCACGAGGGTTCAAGCATGTCTGACGTAAAAACATATGAATGAAATCCATATAGTTTTTGAAAAAAATAAAAAGGACCGTTACTTTATTGACAGCCCTCGTATATTCACAAACATTTTAGGCACAATATAAAAATAGTTTTATGTTGCGATGTTAATGGTGTTGTCTGTGTGCAGCGGTTAAAGTGAAACCCGATCAGAGCGTCTCAATGCAGTTCTCAATGTTACTGAGATCTCGCAGCGTGGCGACCTCTCCGAGGTTTTGCGGGATTTGAAACCTGAAAAGCCTCAATGAATGGAATATTTTTTTTTAAATAACGTATGTTGACACCATAATCTAAATATGGATTTATTGTCCAAATGTCACTGACTGACTCAATTATTCCTATGCTTTTCACTTTAATTGCAAGGACTATGAGTTTAAATAAGAATATTGACACAGTGGGATGTGTCTGGGCCTGTTCAGGCAGGCACATGCAAAGTAGACTTTTTGGTTTGCATGCTGTTTATGAAGACACTTCCTGGTAGCCACTAATGTCACTGTTGCTTGGTTCATTTGCTCTTTATTGATTCCTTTGTCAGAAATGTTCCAACTCTTATTTAGTGGCTCACGCGCAATAAAACCTCTATTTTGTGAAGTCAGTGTTGTAACTCCACTTGTGACTGTATCTTTTGATGTCTAGCGGAATTCCTGTTCCTGCTGTGGGGCGTGTACCTGTGCTACGCTGTCCGCACCATACCCTCGGCTTTCCATGAGCCACGTTATATGGCTGTGGCCATCTACAATGAGCTTCTCATATCAGCCATCTTTCACATCATCAGGTGGGTGGAAGAAATACGGTAAAGGTGAGAAACGGTGAGAGAAAGTAACAGATCGGTGTCAGCAGTGGATGAATTACACTGTACAACTTGCTAACTACTAAGTAACTATGTTGCCCTTATTTATTTACTCATATTCAGTGCTGTCCTGGATTGGCCTCATCAGCCATGAGCAGGCCTGCAGTCGACATGGAGACCCTTCCTAATAAATCCTCCCTCGCAAAGCCAAACATCGCTTATTATCAGTGCGTTGAGGGTTGCGGCATTTAAACATCACACATACATTGCACTGGACTTTTTGCTACCTTATGATCGCATTCCACCTGCACTGCATCTTGTTTGGCCTTTGCTGCACAATTGAGCACAAGTATACGAGGTCTATTAGAAAAGTATCCGACCTTATTATTTTTTTCAAAAACCATATGGATTTGAATCACGTGTGACTGCGTCAGACAAGCTTGAACCCTCGTGCGCATGCGTGAGTTTTTCCACGCCTGTCGGTTGCATCATTCGCCTATGAGCAGGCTTTGAGTGAGGAGTGGTCCAGCCCCCTCGTCGTTGTTTCATTGCCAGGAAATGGCGGAATGATTTGGGCTTTTTTTCCATCAGAATTTTTTCAGAAACTGTTAGAGACTGGCAGCTGGAAACCATTAGAAAAATTGATCTGGCTTTCGGTGAAAATATTACGGGCTTGGTAGAGAATAAGGAGTGTTACTGTCGCTTTAAGGACGGCCCCCAGCGGCTGTGGGGCACGCCGTGCTCCGAAGCCGCCATCGACAGGCTGAACAACCATTTCATTTCTAAACGGATGGCTGTCTGGATCCGTGACCATCGTATGCCATTTCTCTGGTTATCACAAGAGCTGGACATCAACTATTTTCCGGCAGATTTCACTTTTAACAAGAGATTTTGTCATGGAAAGCTGAGCGGAGGCTTCGCGCGTCATGATGGATTCGCTACTGGAGCGAGACAAAACCACCTCCATTTTGGTCTCACAGGATGGCTTTGAGATGCGTTCAGACAGCTGTCGGTGGTTTTTCCATCAAGTGATTATCAGAGAAATTGTGGATGTGCCTGGACATGCCAGAACATGCCCTGTGAGGCTGGACACAAAAATGAGTATATGACATTCTCCGTGGGAGTCAAGTACGAGCTGACCTGGGAGCAATTCAAAATTGCAGAGATGATCGGAGAGACACCGTGCTTTTCAAAGCAGCCAAGGGAGTCCAGCCGTCATGGCTCACGTGCACACATGGTCAGCAGGCTGGACACATCTGTCTGCAGTAGCTGGGAAGACCTTTTTTACTTCTAAATCAGGACCACAAGGGGAATCAGCCTCATGCTGGCGGCCATGAGCCTGTGCAGGCATGGTCAACAGGCTGTACACACCTGTCTGCACTAGCTGGTATTATCTTTAATTTTTATATGGAGGACCACAGCAGGAGCCCGCACACAGAGGTGGGCTTTAGCACAGTGGTGGATGAATACTGGTCATTTCCGAGAAGAGAGGAGGACATCTGTCCACAGGATGAAGTTGCGTGCAATCTGTGCATGAAGGTGGCAGCCAGGAGCTCTTCTCGCTGGACATATACATACATATTACATATTTCATCCTGCAGCTGACGACTGCACACATGCTGTGTGTGATGGTGGCAACCAGGAACGTTTCCCACATATTTCATCCTGTGGGAAATCATTCTATATGTAAGTGAGTGACCTGTTCATAGCTTTCTTACTGCTGTATTTTTTTTACTCCATCCTAGCCTTGTTTGAAATTATTATTTATTATTTTTATTTAATTTACGGCTGGGCAAGTTAACGCATTATTATTGTGTTAACACATTAATCAATTAATTAACACCAACAAATTTTTTTAATCGCACGTTAACATTTTTTTTTCCCGCAAGTCTGTCATTGACTGCTGCTGCAGACATGGAGAAGGGCACAGAACTTTTACATGGCCATTTTAATTTTAAAGTGCTTCCAGACAGTGTAGTCGACAGAACCAAAGCTGCTAAATTTCTCCTGCACTCCACTTCTCCTTCACTGTGCATGCGTCATTCCGGACCACAGCAGCATGTCTGAGACTGACTCTGAGTCTGACTCTCTATACCCAAAGCAATCAAAGGGAATAATGTGATTATTAACCATCAGATGACAAAGTAAAACCTCTTAAACCATTCTAAAGTCAGTTTTAAGCAGAAACAAGGCGATAATCGGTGAATCGCTGCTGACGCTTCGAAATGACTCAGGCGCGGCAGCAAGTCAGACTCAGACATGCTGTTGTGGTGATCTGATCGGTCCCCCATCTTTTGTTATGAAACAATGCTGAATTTACGTGGTCACTTACTGACTCAGTCACTGAAACACTCATCCTGTTGTGTGGGCCGCTGAAGAGGAGGTACTGCTGGCCCACCACCACCAGATGGCGCCCTGCTTGGAGTGCGGGCTTCAAGCACGAGAGGGCGCCGGAGCCACTGGGAGTGACAGCTGTCACTCTTCATCAGCACCAGCTGTCACTCAGCCAACTCATCACCATCTCCATAAAGGCCGGACTGCGACTCCACCTCCTCGCCGAGAAATCAACTACCTATCAGGTAATTTTCTCTGCTGAACAAAACATTGTGTAATAGTCTGAACTTCTTTTGCAGCCGTTATCCTGTGGTGTTTGCCTTATCTGTGGAATTGGCGTTTGGTGTGATCAGCGACGGCTTCGCTTCACACCGGCTGGAATGCTGTTGCGCTCCGCGCCGCCTTTGTAAACGGACTGTCTCTGGTCCTTAAGGAGCACCTGGTGGCGAAGGACGAGCCGCGGGATTTAGATGGGCTTATCGACCTGGTTATACGGTTAGACAACCGATTAACGGAACACCGACGGGAACGAGACGAGGGGCGGGGCCAGGCACAAGCCGTCCCTCTTCCTCCCGGGTCCAAAAGGAAGCCGTCTTCCCCACGCTCCACTGCCAGGGCTCTCCACGTGACAACAGCTCCCCCTGCTGACGTTGCTATGGAAACGAGCAGGGCCAAAAAACGATCAGATCAGAGACAAAGGAGGCTGATCCGTGGAGAGTGTTTTCTCTGCAGCTCTACCGAGCACACACAGAGAGAATGCCCCAAACGGTCAAAACAACAGCACTCGTCCTTAGAGACTGGGCTAAGGGTGGGTCACAACACCCACGTGGGGAAACCCCGACGATCTGCACGAATCCCAGTCACGATCCTGAGTGGGGATCTAACCCTTCACGCCCCAGCACTGGTGGACACGGGGTCGGAGGGGAATCTGCTGGATAGCAGATGGACAAAGGAGGTTGGGCTCCCTCTAGTGGTCTTACCGTCACCATTGTCGGTGCGGGCGCTAGATGGCACCCTTCTTCCACTAATCACACACCAGACACAGCCAGTGACATTGGTGGTGTCTGGGAATCACAGGGAGGAGATTGTGTTTTATGTAACACCTTCTACCTCCCGAGTGATTTTGGATTTTCCATGGGTGTTAAAACACAATCCCCGGATTGATTGGCTGTCTGGGGTTGTGGTTCAGTGGAGCGAAACCTGCCACCGGGAGTGTTTAGGATCCTCGGTTCCACCCAGTGTGACTGCTAAGGAGGAGGTTTCAGTCCCCCCCAATCTGCCGGCAGTGCCGGCTGAGTACCACGACCTTGCTGACGTCTTCAGCAAGGATCTGGCGCTCACGCTGCCCCCGCACCGTCCGTACGATTGTGCCATTGATTTGATACTGGGCGCTGAGTACCCGTCCAGCAGGCTGTACAACCTTTCACGTCTGGAAAGCGAATCAATGGAGACCTACATCCGGGACTCGTTAGCTGCCGGGTTGATCCGGAACTCCACCTCCCCGATGGGTGCTGGTTTCTTTTTTGTGGGCAAGAAGGACGGCGGACTCCGTCCATGCATTGATTACAGAGGGCTGAACGAGATCACGGTTCGCAACCGATACCCGTTACCTCTGTTGGATTCAGTGTTCACGCCCCTGCATGGAGCCCAAATTTTCACGAAATTGGATCTTAGGAATGCTTATCACCTGGTTCGGATCCGGGAGGGAGACGAGTGGAAGACGGCATTTAACACCCCATTAGGTCACTTTGAGTACCTGGTCATGCCGTTCGGCCTCACCAATGCGCCCGCGACATTCCAAGCATTGGTTAATGATGTTTTGCGGGAGTTCCTGCATCGGTTTGTCTTCGTATATCTAGACGATATACTCATCTTTTCTCCGGATCCTGAGACTCATGTCAAGCATGTACATCAGGTCCTACAGCGGTTGTTGGAGAACCGGCTGTTTGTGAAGGGCGTGAAGTGTGAGTTCCACCGCACTTCTTTGTCCTTCTTGGGGTTCATCATCTCCTCCAACTCCGTCGCCCCTGATCCGGCCAAGGTTGCGGCGGTGAGAGATTGGCCCCAACCAACGAACCGTAGGAAACTACAACAGTTCCTCGGTTTTGCAAATTTCTACTGGAGGTTCATCAAGGGCTACAGTCAGGTAGTTAGCCCCCTGACAGCCCTGACCTCCACAAAAGTCCCCTTCACCTGGTCGGATCGGTGCGAAGCCGCGTTTAGGGAGTTGAAACGCCGGTTCTCGACTGCACCGGTTCTGGTGCAGCCCGATCCCAAGCGCCAGTTTGTTGTTGAAGTGGATGCCTCTGACTCAGGGATAGGAGCTGTGCTGTCCCAGAGCGGGGAGTCCGACAAGGTTCTCCATCCTTGTGCCTACTTTTCCCGCGGGTTGACCCCAGCTGAACGGAACTATGACGTCGGCAATCGGGAACTTCTTGCGGTGAAGGAGGCTCTTGATGAGTGGAGACACCTGTTGGAGGGAGCGTCGGTACCATTTACAGTTTTCACGGACCATCGGAACCTGGAGTACATCCGGACCGCGAAGCGTCTGAACCCCAGGCAAGCCCGCTGGTCGCTGTTCTTCGGGCGTTTTGACTTCCGGATCACCTACCGCCCCGGGACAAAGAACCAACGATCTGACGCCCTGTCCCGGGTGCACGAAGAGGAGGTCAAGACCGAGCTGTCAGACCCCCCTGAAACCATCATCCCCGAGTCCACTGTCGTGGCCGCCCTTACCTGGGACGTGGAGAAGACCGTCCGGGAGGCCCTGACACGGAGCCCGGACCTGAGGACAGGTCTGAAGAACAAACTGTACGTCCCACCAGAGGCCAGGGCTGCAGTCCTTGACTTCTGTCACGGTTCCAAGCTCTCCTGTCACCCAGGGGTGCGAAGGACCGTGGCAGTGGTCCAGCAGCGCTTCTGGTGGGCGTCTATGGAAGCCGACGTCCGGGAGTATGTCCAGGCCTGCACCACCTGTGCCAGGGGCAAAGCCGACCATCACAAGGCCCAAGGCCTCCTCCAGCCTCTGCCTGTGCCTCGTCGCCCCTGGTCTCATATCAGTCTGGACTTTGTCACGGGCCTCCCGCCGTTCCAGGGCAACACCACCATCTTAACGATAGTGGACCGGTTCTCCAAGGCGGCCCACTTCGTGGCCCTCCCAAAGCTCCCGACGGCCCAGGAGACTGCAGACCTCCTGGTCCACCACGTCGTGCGTCTGCATGGGATTCTATCAGACATTGTCTTGGATCGTGGTCCTCAGTTCTCCTCCCAGGTCTGGAGGAGTTTCTGCAGGGAACTGGGGGCCACCGTCAGTCTCTCGTCTGGGTACCACCCCCAGACGAACGGGCAGGCAGAGCGGACGAACCAGGAACTGGAGCAGGCCCTCCGCTGCGTGACCTCCACGCACCCGACGGCCTGGAGTGACCATCTGGCCTGGATCGAGTACGCTCATAATAGCAAAGTTTCATCTGCCACCGGCCTCTCCCCGTTTGAGGTGTGTTTGGGGTACCAGCCCCCATTGTTTCCACTGGTGGAGGGAGAGGTCGGGGTGCCCTCGGTCCAGGCCCATCTGAGGAAGTGCCGTCGGGTGTGGCGTACCGCCCGCTCTGCCCTGCTCAGAGCCCGGACGAGGGCTAAGGCCCATGCAGACCGCCAGCGTTCCCCGGCCCCTGCATACCAGCCCGGGCAGGAGGTTTGGCTATCCACAAAGGACATTCCCCTGCAGGTGGAATCCCAGAAGCTCAAGGACAGGTACATTGGACCTTTTGCCATAACCAAAGTCCTCAGTCCGGCCGCAGTGAAGCTGGTAGCTTCAGCTTCACTGCGGATTCATCCAGTGTTCCATACCTCAAGGATCAAACCCTACCACACATCGACTCTCTGCACCCCCGGACCGGCGCCGCCTCCTGCCCGGATCATAGATGGAGAGCCTGCCTGGACCGTGCGCAGGCTCCTGGATGTCCGTCGAAAGGGCCGGGGGTTCCAGTATCTGGTGGACTGGGAGGGGTATGGACCCGAAGAACGCTCCTGGGTGAAGAGGAGCTTCATCCTGGACCCGGCCCTCCTGGCCGACTTCTACCGGCGGCACCCGGACAAGCCGTTGATGGGGGGGTCCTGTTGTGTGGGCCGCTGAAGAGGAGGTACTGCTGGCCCACCACCACCAGATGGCGCCCTGCTTGGAGTGCGGGCTTCAAGCACGAGAGGGCGCCGGAGCCACTGGGAGTGACAGCTGTCACTCTTCATCAGCACCAGCTGTCACTCAGCCAACTCATCACCATCTCCATAAAGGCCGGACTGCGACTCCACCTCCTCGCCGAGAAATCAACTACCTATCAGGTAATTTTCTCTGCTGAACAAAACATTGTGTAATAGTCTGAACTTCTTTTGCAGCCGTTATCCTGTGGTGTTTGCCTTATCTGTGGGATTGGCGTTTGGTGTGATCAGCGACGGCTTCGCTTCACACTCCAACCAGATAAGTGGTTAGACAGGAGCTGCACGAGTGTGTGATTGGAGGTGGAGGTTCTCCCTCCTTTACTGAATACAGACTGTGGGATTACTGAGTGTGCGACCTCACACTCATCTGGACTGTCTCTGTTCTCTGCCAGCAGTACCGGGTCTGACTGCTGAAGACAGCGGCCACCTGGGGCGCAGGGCTTGGCGGCTCCGGTGTTCTTCAGCTCCGTTGGCAGTGGAAGCTGTGTGGATCTGGCTTTTCTCTCGCCAGGCGTCTTCTATCGTCGAGCCTGCCCACACGTCACCTGGTGTATGATTGACAGACACTGTATTATTATTGTCTGTACATCGTTGTGTGATTCACAACATTAAAATTGTTACTTTTTGGCTTATCCATTGTCCGTTCATTAACGCCCCCTGTTGTGGGTCCGTGTCACGACACTTTCACAACACATCCATGCCTTCATCACCTCCCATCTGGACTACTGCGACGGCGTCCTGTCTGGGCTGCCCAACAAGGCCCTAGACAGATTGCAGTATGTCCAGAACTCAACTATCAGGGTGCTGTGTCTCTATCTTTATTAGTTCCTGAGATGTTCCATCTCGGATGTGCTACATCATACATCTGAGGACAGTGGTGGGCACAGATAACCAAAAAATTAACTTTGATAACAGATAATCAGATAACTGAAAAGTTATCTTCGATAAAGTTAAAACAATAAACCACCCAAAAATGTATTGGATGTTACAGATAACCGATAAATTCCAGTATTGTCTCCGGTACACTTACAACTACTAACAAGTGATTTTGAGTTTTAACACTACGATCGCTTTTGGAAGCATCAAAAGCAACAACACACCCAAACAATAAGTCAGCACTTCTGTCTTTGAGCATCCTGCCCCCTGCTGGAAGGAGCCACAAAGCTCTACTCTCTACCCAATCACAGCACTTCCATCAGGCCGAGATCTTGGAAAATAAAGCAGTGCTGAGTTATGGTTTGGTGTATAAATAAAATGAATACTGATGGAATAACTCCATTAATGTCAATTCTATCATTTGTGCAAACCAACACATTAATGTGAGGTGTGTCGTGTGCTGGTGTTTACAGATAAATGTGGTTTTGTAAAATATGCCATTTTTTTATTTGTAAAAAAAGGCATTATCAAAAAAAGCCAAGTTATAATTAGATAACCGTCTGATATAACCAGTGTCAAAATAAATAAAACACTGCCATTCACCCTCTTGACGTATCCCATAATCCCTTGCGCGCTAGAGAGTCACTGCAGTCAAACAACATATAGAGAATCCACATGACAATTGTAAATTAAGATTATTCTACAAAAATGTATTTTTTATGCTTTTCATCACGTTAATAAGAAACAACATGCATGATACCCTGAAAACTTGCTAAAACAATTACAGTGGTCCCTCGTTTATCGCGGGAGTTACGTTCTAAAAATAACCCGCAATAGGCGAAATCCGCAAAGTAGTCAGCGTTATTTTTTTACAATTATTATAGATGTTTTAAGGATGTTAAGCCCCTCACTACACACTTTATACACTTTTTCTTCAAACAGGCATTAACATTTTCTCACTTTTCTCTCCTGTGTAAACACTCTCTTTTTCTGGAAGATTATAAACAGACACATGGAGGTACGGATGGGGGACCCGCAAAGAATCCACATGGCCACGGAGCTCTGCGGCTGTGGTTACCGAGACCATGCAGCGGGCGCTGTGGATTTTTCCGCAAGAAGTCTATCCTTGCGGGCTGGCGGAGCGCTCTGCATCAAAACAGCGAGCATAGTCTCTGGACCTGTTGCCAGACTTGTCCGCAGCTCCACACAGCAGACAGGGGGGCGGTGTGAGTGGCCCACTGCTGAGCCCGCACACTCAGTAAGCGCATCGGAGGCAGTGAGAGCAATCCCGGTGATGCCGACCGGTGATGCCGACCGGTGCCGCGACCGGCCCGCCTGATAAGGACGCAGAACACAATGCGCTGTAAAAAAAAAAAAAAAGAAGCATGCAAAATTGCACTAAACAAATCCGCGAAACTGCAAGGCTGCGAAAGATGAACCGCGTTATAGCAAGGGACCACTGTATAACAAATAATCCGTGTACGTTTAATCTGCGTGGAATTTAATAAACGCAAACTGAATTTCAGACATCTTATATATATATTAGTCTGGAACAAAGAGGACAAACAGTGTTGTAAAGAACAATAATCAAGATGTTAAAGAGCAAACTTCACTTTCTCCCAGAACGACATGATCAGGAAGCGAGCGTAGCTCACAGCAGCTCCCATTGAAAATAATGGAGAGACAGCCTGTGATTCTCGCATGTTTACATAAAACAAACACAATAACATCTATGAACCCAGAGAATATATTCATGAGAGTTTTAGGCACAATGTAAAAATACTTTTATGTTGCGATGTTAATGGTGTTGTCCATTTGCAGTGGTTAAAAGTGCAGACCGATCAGAGCATCTCAATGCAGTTCTCAGTATTTTTTTTTTTAACTTTGATGTCTCCCATTGAGAGTTTTTGGAAATTAAGTTTGAAAAAAAAAGCTTCTGTTTACGTTTTGCTTCTGGAAACACGAGTCTGACGTGTGGTTTTTGAACGTACGAGTACAGTTATTGAAAATATTAGCCCAGCTTCAGTTTGAATACTGCCATGAACACTACTGGCCAGTAGATGGCAGTAGAGACCTTGAAAACCTGCAAACACAAAATTCCAGATAATCTGTGTTGCTTCTTGCTATGTTTAAGATGCGTGGAATTTAATAAACGCAAACACAATAAAAACGTCTATAAGAGAATATATTCACGAGAGTTTTAGGTACTAGAGTTTAATGCTGTTGTCCTGATCAGGGTGTCTGAAATGCATTTCTCCTGTCGTGAACGTACTGAGATTACCGTACTGAGATTACCCTACCCATAATGCACCTGGACACAGCATGCCACACACTAAAACCTTAAAAATTAGCGCATTACTTTAAAACTAAAACATATATCTGATATTTTCACTTTATAAAACTTCAGAAGTGACGTTAATTTAAATAACTTGTCCAAAATAAGTTTGGTTAAAATTTGAACCATAAGTTAAAAATGTATGCCTCTGGATGACTTTGGTGATATTGGCCGCGTATCAGAATGGGGTTAAAAAAAATGAGGTTTTTTTTTTTTGGTGACTAGTTCTCCTTTTCCTGCAGAGGATAGAGCGGTTTCTTCTAGAAGCAGCTCTCCTCTGTTTGCAGAGGGTAGAACCACACATCTGTTCACTGTTGTTTACGACGTTAACGGTCTAAAAGTTATCGGACTTGGCTGTTGGCTTCATCAAATCAGGACCTTCAGCGTGCACTGGGGTGGTTTGCAGCCGAGTGTGAAGCATCCGGAATGAGAATCAGCACCTCCAAATCCGAGGCCATGGTTCTCGACCGGAAAAAGGTGCTTTGCCCTCTTCAGGTCGGTGGAGTGTCCTTGCCTCAAGTGGAGGAGTTTAAGTATCTTGGGGTCTTGTTCACGAGTGAGGGACAGATGGAGCGTGAGATTGATAGACGGATCGGTGCAGCATCTGCAGTGATGCGGTCACTGTATCGGACCGTCGTGGTGAAGAGAGAGCTGAGTAGGGGGCAAAGCTCTCGATTTACCGATCGATCTACGTTCCGATCCTCACCTATGGTCATGAGATTTGGCTCATGACTGAAAGAACGAGATCACGAGTACAAGCGGCCGAGATGAGTTTCCTCCGCAGGGTGGCTGGGTGCTCCCTTAGAGATAGGGTGAGGAGCTCGGTCACTCGGGAGTCGAGCCGCTGCTCCTCCACATGAAAGGAGTCAGTTGAGGTGGCTCGGGCATCTTTTCTGGATGACCCCTGGATGCCTCGCTGGAGAGGTGTTCCGGGCACGTCCCATTGGGAGGAGGCCCTGGGGAAGACCCAGGACATGCTGGAGGGACTACATCTCTCGGCTGACTTGGGAACGCCTTGGGGTTCCCCCGGAAGAGCTGGGGGAGGTGTGTGTGGATTGGGAGATCTGGGCGGCTTTGCTTGAGCTGCTGCCCCCGTGACCCGACTCCGGATAAAGCAGAAGAAAATGGATGGATGGAAGTTATCTGACAAAAATTTATCGGAAGATAATTAGTCCGACAATGGTTTTCAAAGTTTTTTGAAAAGATAATCCGATAATGAAAACTTTATCTTCGATAATTATCGGTTATCGGATTATTGGAACTGTGCCCACCACTGTCTGAGGACTTGATTGCAGTTGGGAAGAACTGGATCCTGTTATGATAGCATCATCTTTGCTTATAGCAGGGGTGGGCAATCATGTGCCATGAAGGGCCGAAGCACTGCAGGTTTTCCTTGCTACCAATCACCTCAGCAGGTGATTTCATTAATGTTCAGGTGTTTCAGCAGGTGATTTAATTGACAACCAGGTGTTTATGTTCATCAGCAACCCACCTGCTGAGGTGATTGGTTGCAAGGAAAACCTGCAGTGTCTCGGCTCTCGTTGCCCACCCCTGGCTTATAGCAGCTCCCAGTCCATATATGGACTTTGACTTCCTTGTTGCTTCTGCTTTTGCATTTTGGCTTGGGCTATCATTCTTTTGCAGTGGCTTATCTGCCATAGTGATAAAGTACCTACAAGTACTACAGGATACAATATAGACAACCTGGACTAATGCAAATATTGGGACAAATTCTCTGGTAAGTACTGAAAAGTACTTGGGCACGATTTCCACTAACTGAACCTATTGTGACAGACCATCAATAAGAGCACCAGAATAACTGCAGAAAGAGTACACATACTCTGTCATCTCATCAATCAGGTTTTCAGCAGAAGCAAAAACTTGCCTTAAAATAATGCAGAAGTCTAGATATACCTGTGTCCTTCTAGTGGTTTGGTTCTGTGGCTCCATGGTGCAAACACTTTGTACATTACTGAAATCATGCTATAACTCAGATATAGCAACATGGAAGCAATTAAGATCTTACACTCAACAAAAATATAAACGCAACACTTTTGGTTTTGCTCCCATTTTGTATGAGATGAACTCAAAGATCTAAAACTTTTTCCACATACACAATATCACCATTTCCCTCAAATATTGTTCACAGATCAGTCTAAATCTGTGATAGTGAGCACTTCTCCTTTGCTGAGATAATCCATCCCACCTCACAGGTGTGCCATATTAAGATGCTGATTAGACACCATGAATAGTGCACAGGTGTGCCTTAGACTGTCCACAATAAAAGGCCACTCTGAAAGGTGCAGTTTTTGTTGTGAAAGTGTAGGAACACGGACCCACAACAGGGGCGCAAATGAACGGACAATGAAGGAAGTCAAATAACAACACTTTACTGTTGTGAAAAAGCACAACCAACACGGCGAATGTGAAATTTAACAGTCAGTCAATTACAAGGGTGACGTGTGGGCAGGCTCGAAGATAAGAGACGTCCGTCCAAAGCAGAACCGGAACCACACGATTTCCTCCGCCACCGAACCCCGGGAATACTGGAGCCGCCAAGTCCCGAACACCCAGGTGGCCACTGCCTCCGCTTGTCGGATCTGGTACTGCTGGCGAGGAACAAAAACAGTTAGATGTGGGTGCGTGTGCACCCAGCAACACGTATGGTGGGAATGCCACCTCCACCTCTCGTCGAAAAAAGAAACAGAATATCTGCTGTCCAACACACACAAGCAATAGATATTCCTGTCAGAGAATCAACACAGCTGAGATCGTTACCTACTTGGTAGAGCGATATCTCGGCAGAGAAGTGGAGATGACGTCTTGCAGATATACCGCTGCGGATCAGATGATTGGTAACAGCTGTCGTAGGTGACAGCTGTCACCCCGGCTGCTCCTGTGAGATGGCAGCGCCCTCTGGTGCCTGGAGCCCGCACTCCAGGCAGGGTGCCCTCTGGTGGTGGTGGGCCAGCAGTACCTCCTCTTCAGCGGCCCACACAACACTTTTGTTTTATTGGGGGGGATACCAGTCAGTATCTGGTGTGACCACCATTTGCCTCATGCAGTGCAACACATCTCCTTCGCATAGAGTTGATCAGGTTGTCAATTGTGGCCTGTGGAATGTTGGTCCACTCCTCTTCAATGGCTGTGCGAAGTTGCTGGATATTGGCAGGAACTGGTACACGCTGTCGTATACGCCGGTCCAGAGCATCCCAAACATGCTCAATGGGTGACATGTCCGGTGAGTATGCCGGCCATGCAAGAACTGGGACATTTTCAGCTTCCAAGAATTGTGTACAGATCCTTGCAACATGGGGCTGTGCATTATCCTGCTGCAACATGAGGTGATGTTCTTGGATGTATGGCACAACAATGGGCCTCAGGATCTCATCACAGTATCTCTGTGCATTCAAAATGCCATCAATAAAATGCACCTGTGTTCTTCGTCCATAACAGACGCCTGCCCATACCATAACTCCACCACCACCATGGGCCACTCGATCCACAACATTGACATAAGAAAACCGCTCACCCACACGACGCCACACACGCTGTCTGCCATCTGCCCTGAACAGTGTGAACCGGGATTCATCCGTGAAGAGAACACCTCTCCAACGTGCCAAACGCCAGCGAATGTGAGCATTTGCCCACTCAAGTCGGTTACGACGACGAACTGGAGTCAGGTCAAGACCCCCCGATGAGGACGACGAGCATGCAGATGAGCTTCCCTGAGACGGTTTCTGACAGTTTTTGCAGAAATTCTTTGGTTATGCAAACCGATTGTTTCAGCAGCTGTCCGAGTGGCTGGTCTCAGACGATCTTGGAGATGAACATGCTGGATGTGGAGGTCCTGGGCTGGTGTGGTTACACGTGGTCTGCGGTTGTGAGGCTGGTTGGATGTACTGCCAAATTCTCTGAAACGCCTTTGGAGACGGCTTATGGTAGAGAAATGAACATTCAATACACGAGCAACAGCTCTGGTTCACATTCCTGCTGTCAGCATGCCAATTGCACGCTCCCTCAAATCTTGCGACATCTGTGGCATTGTGCTGTGTGATAAAACTGCACCTTTCAGAGTGGCCTTTTATTGTGGGCAGTCTAAGGCACACCTGTGCACTAATCATGGTGTCTAATCAGCATCTTGATATGGCACACCTGTGAGGTGGGATGGATTATCTCAGCAAAGGAGAAGTGCTCACTATCACAGATTTAGACTGGTTTGTGAACAATATTTGAGGGAAATGGTGATATTGTGTATGTGGAAAAAGTTTTAGATCTTTGAGTTCATCTCATACAAAATGGGAGCAAAACCAAAAGTGTTGCATTTATATTTTTGTTGAGTGTATATTGAAGAAACTAACCAGTAAAACAGAAAAAAGTACTCATGAGACTATGACTACCTTCACCTCTGGTCTTTATGGATACCTGGATGAAGAAATGCTTAAAAATTCAAGAAAATGCAGTATCTCGAAACGAGTGAGGCTAGAGATATCAAACTGGTGCCAACAGAGCCACATTAATATTCAGCTTTCATTGACACTAAAGGGCTAAATGCATTACTTTTGAAATTATTTGAGAAAACTTATTTTTCTGCAGTGGCAATATGGACTTAGCTAGGAAACAACTTTAGAGGTTTGGTGGACCCAGTAGACATTATTCAAGCCAGCTAATATTCCACAGATTTTCTTTTCATTGGTTTTGTCAAATTTTAAAATTGGGTACAAATTGAATTTCCAATATTGGTGCAGACAATGTGCCGTAATCCGTGTATTGATTTGTCACACGTTTTACACCAAATGTCTTTCCTGACACAACTCCATATTGGAGAATGGGCAGTTGTGGGGTTTCAACTGGGAACCATCCACATTGGAAAGGAGCACACTAACCGCTTGGTCACCCACCAAACAGGGGTATTAATATTGCAAGTAATTAACTGAACTAATTGACTTCTAATGGTTGTAATGAATTATGATTAGTTATGTTATACAACCCCCTGCAAAAATTACAATGGTAAATTTATTATTATTATTTTACATTTTTGAGTACCTTGTGGGAGGATAGCCACTTCTAGTTAATACATATGGTTGAGCCATTTCAGTTTGGAGACATTCATATTCTGTTTGATGGATTTATTACTTTATTAACTGCTGGAAACTGGATTATGTTTCCTGGACAAATGTGTGTGTGTGTGTGTGTGTGTGTGTGTGTGTGTGTGTGTGTGTGTGTGTGTGTGTGTGTGTGTGTGTGTGTGTGTGTGTGTGTGTGTGTGTGTGTTAGGCGGGGGCTATGAAGCTGAATGTCATTATAAACGCACATACTTCTAATCTAAAGAATGCTTTATCAATTCTGTCTCAGTGGAGCAAAGCTAAATAGATGCATGTTACAGAATCTGCAGCCAAAACAAAAGAAAGCAATTGAATAAACTAAAGCAGAAATCCTTACAATTAATTTGCCAGTCTATCGCTGATAAAAGTGCTTGTGATTGAATGTTCTTTCATCCCGGCTGTGGTCTATTGTGTTCAGTGAGAGAGAAAGGAGGCAAACACATCTTTAATCTATTCAGAAACTGCAAAGTCCCGTAGGTGAAACTGTTATAAATCAAACTGTTCTCTCTTGCTGGGAAATCAAACGTGTTCTTTGCTGAGCCGCCTGCTGCTGCTGCAGTCCAGAGATAAGGCTGGAAGTAGATTAACGCACTTTTACGGACCTATTTGAATGCTTTATGAGAAATGTGAATGTGGTGACTGGGAGCAATGATCTTTGACTCACCTTCATGGATCTCAGCGAATGGATCCTTTCGGGATGAAACATCACATCCATAACCTCTGCGTTGTTCTCTCTCTCTGTCTCTCTCTCTCTCTCTCTGTCATATAGTCAGAGACAGCAGACTTTCTCTGACTATAATGTTTGTCTTTTGTATACAATCCCACTGTCTGATATTTCAAAAACTCATTAATGTGACACCATGTTTGCTTTTGATTGGTCTTTAAAAATCGGTGCCAAATGTAGGCAATTCTCAGATTCCATTTACACTTTTAGATCTTTCACACCATCCACTGGTAATGGGAGCAATTTCCTGGACTGGTGCTTGGAAATACAATACCAACTGTCATTTAAAGTAATAGCTGCAATAATGGAAATGACTGTCTGAAGCACTTAAAGCCACCAGAGAAACTGCTGTGGACCTTTACAAAGAATGTTTGTATGTCTGAATAAAATGGGAATTACTCAGCATAATTAGTGATTTGTTGATGGTGACTGAATTCTTCCTCTAAGAACTTTCTTTATATTTAATTTTTGAATTAATTTATTCAGTTGAATGGAAATGTACTGGTACTGTACTTTGCTAAGCCATCAGTCGGGCTTCACAAAACACCCCTATGGGTTTTTGAAAGATCTTTAAATAGCAGATCCCTCAAAGAGCAGTGTTCTTTCCAATGTAACTGGGCAGTTATTTGAGACAAATGCTTCTGGCTGTACTTTGGCCCCCTGCAGGTTCTGCCTGGTGCCTGGGCTCCATCCCGACTGGATGCTCATGTTATTCTTTGTTCACACCCATCTGACTGTGACTGTGACTCTGGGGCTGCTGCTCGTTCCAAAGGTAACACGCAACCTGCACCAAACTAGCTTCAACTTTGTAGAAAACTTCAAAATATTTGCTTTTTTTTTCCACTGAGCTGAAAATTTATTTCTAACCTCAAGTTCACCCTCCACCCAACTCAAGATTCTAAAGTATACGTGCAACAGAAGAAAGTTCCACCTGTGCTGATTTGTTTCTGCTAGATTAAACCCTCTGGGGTCCGAGGGCATTTTTTTGGACAGTTCACTCGCCTGGCATAAATGTTTTATTATTGCTGTTAACAGCTCTCCCTGCATCCCACAATCAGGTTTTATGTCTCTTTTTTTCAGGACAACCTGTGTTTTCAGAATATATATGTTTTGTTGTGATTTATAAGTGGAATAAAGGTTTAAAATAAAAAATAGGCAAGGAAAAAATAAAGCAAAAAATAATTTTCCACACACATTTATTCAAAACACACAGCAAACTATAATAAACAACTGTTTTGACATTTTATAAAGGTAATTTGAAGTCTTGTGTGAAAGACTGTACAACAAAAAGGTTCAAACAATAAACACAAATGCACATTTTGAACAATATATACAAAATGGTCTATGCGTTTTGTTGTCCATTGATATGGTAAACAGTGCTTTATGCAGAGAAAGCAACAGAGTTATCCAGTAACATTCACATGCAAACTAGTGGAGCAATCCTGATAGTTACACACTCTTTGAGCACGTGAGATTGTCATCAGAGGCTCTCTGTGTTCTCCTGCTTTCACTGATCGGTGTGCATAATGGCGCAGGGCGCACTGAGTATGTACTAATAGTATGTACTCATTGGAGCATCCATGGGGCTATACAAACGGGTCAGCTAGTAACATATCACTCCTGAAAACAATCTTTGGCTTTTCACGTGAGGGGAAATCTGTCCTACGATTGGATTTTGGAAAACCATGTGATGGTGAACCAATTCCGATTGGACACTCACATTGCGCACTTCATCACACAGCTTCTATGAGGAGTACAAAGATGGCCGATGGCTAGCTCGAAAGTCCGCGGAGTTAACTTTTCAGCAAAAAAAAAGTAAGTTTCTATCTCATGTCATTCAAAAGTTATTTATAATTTAGTAAATCTTGGTCTTAGCCGTCATATACGATGGTGTTTGCCCCAGAGGGTTACTTAAAAGAATCCCTGCTCTGTCTGTCATTATTGTGAGAAATTTATTTATTTTTGTAAAATCACATATCCTTTAAAACATCTTACAAAAATTCTACAAATTCCAGCTTTTTTAGTGTATGCATTTCAACTTTAAATTCAGTACAACTCACAGTAATACATTGAAATATAGGTTTGTCTCAGCATGTAGTTTCTTTAAATATTTGTGTTTATTATGACAAAATTAAAAATATGCTAAAATTCGGTGTTGTCCAGTAGTAAGTAAACAAGTAAGTAAACCTGGTAATTGTAAATACAATGCTTTGTTGTTTAATTTTTAATACACTAGCTTTGTTTGTATAGGTATCACATTTTTTTACCAGCTGATATTTTACATACTCATCTTTCAATCTAAAACAAATAGCTTTCATAAGTTTAGTCAGACTAGCTCTGACTCCTGTACATTGTAATAGTATTTTGCCCATTTGATTGTACATCAAATAAAAAATAAAATCTGTATAAGATGAACATTGTTTTCTCCTTCTGTGTTCAAACAAATACTTCATATCACCTGCAGATACTACAGTGAAAAAAGGAAACATGACTTAAATATGTACACCAGTTGAACATGATCAGAATGTGTCCAACTAAGACATTTTTCTTATTTTGTTTCCCTCCAATACAAAGAAAATCATGTTATCTGGACATACTCAGCTCTTGTCAACTCATGTACATATTTGAATAATTGTAAAGCCCCTTCACACATAGCAAGAATGTGGAGGAACCATTCCAAATATTGCAAATATTGCCATAATCTGATGCAATCGGGAGGAAAAGAGGCCTTGGTCAACCCTGTCGGAACGTATCCGGGTTACCTCGTCCACACTTGCACAATGGCATCCAAAACATATGTAGACAACAGGTAGATGATACAGTCTGCCATCAGACGGCCATAAAAGGTGCTGCACAGTGAAAACACAGATACCTTTACAGAACACCCTGTAAATTTTGTGGCATAAAGCTGTTGTAATTTACAAAAAAATTTAAAAAAAGATACATTTAACACAAGTAAATCCAATAGTTGTTTTTTGCTAAATAAATATCATGCTGTTTTAAAATGAATGATTTCCCATTTACCCACTACCCGGTCCCAGATAAGCAGTTGAAGATGAGTGAGTGAGTGAGTGAGTGAGTGAGTGAGTGAGTGAGTGAGTGAGTGAGTGAGTGAGTGAGTGAGTGAGTGAGTGAGTGAGTGAGTGAGTGAGTGAGTGAGTGAGTGAGTGAGTGAGTGAGTGAGTGAGTGAGTGAGTGAGTGAGTGAGTGAGTGAGTTCTCATTTTAGGAGAATTTGTTGTTCTTCCCATTTTTCTATGGGCCATCACAGGAAATATGGCATGGGATCCTAACCCAATCTCATGCCATTTTGTGATGGCATCACAAAAAGTAAATTATCTATGGTACTTGATTAAAAAAGAAAAAAAAAGGCACATTTTTGTGATGGGAGCACAAATTCATTTTGTGACAGGAGCACAAAATGTGGGGTGACAAGGGGTTTATGGTTTATGGGGGTGGCTGTGGGGTTTATGGTTAAGGTTATGGGAAGGGTTACTGTTACAAATAGTAAAAAAAAAAAAAAAAGTCATGAAAATGTGACTCATTTCATGATGGGAGCACAAAAAAAAAAAAAACAATGAGACTGGGGTAGGGATCCACATGTTGATCTAGTTTTTCTAAAACAGCTCCAAGTATATTATGTCAATGGGCTTCGTGCAACCTTAACCTGTAATTTTACATTAGATTAGAGTCTCTTTGCGAATTTAAATGTACTGTATTAAGTTCAGTGGTATCTAGTCATCATCAGAGTCACTGTCCAAAGCAGCCTCCTTTACAGTGTTTTCACAGTCTCCACTGTGGCATTTGCAGAGAGGAGTACAAGTCAGACCATTCTTTGATCTGGTGCATCATTCAGAGCAACCTGCTTTGCAACCACACCTGGCGAGCACAATTACCACCCGTGGGGCAGGGAGAGTAAGACATCTTGCTGGAACATACACTCTGTCCTCTAAATTCCACCCATTCTCTTCAGCTGGAGGAAGCTTGGGGCAGTTAGTTTGGTATGTTTTACTTCGCACCATGGAGTTTGCACAGAGGATATGAGGTAGCATGAGTTGGAGGTAGCGTCTCATAATCCAAATTCTTAGAAACTACAAAATGGCTCAAATTTTCTGAAAATTGGTCAATATATAGTGGCAATAGGTGTATTTTTAGTTTTGAGTGGACTAAAATGGAAGTGACCCCCCCACCCCCACCCCACTTTCCAGGAAGGGAAGGAGGGTTCAGAAAATTTGAACCAGTCCCTATTGAAATCAAAACAGTAAAAAAAAGAGCAAAATAAATCAATTTTATCACAAAATCCTACAGAATGACATAACACAACTCAGTAACACATTTTAATCACTTTCTTTCTTTCTTTCTTTTTTATGGTCAAACTGGAAATTCCATTATGGATAACCTCTATACAAAAAATAGGAAGATCAGTAGGATCTGTTGGGCAGAATATTTCATGATGCTTGTCCTCGAACCAACTTAATACAAAACTGAAGGTCTACATGTCTCCGTCTGGGGCAGGCAGGCGTCATGAAATATTCTGTTCTGTGCTAATGCTGACACAAACATCCATCACAAGGTCTTGAACACATACCGTTCAGATGAGCAATGCGAACATGTCACCCACACATAAGGTCACACTTTTTCACCCAATCACATAGCTCCATTAATCCACCCAGCGGGGAAGGCCCGCCCACTTGGAGGTTGGCTGAGTGCAGGCTTAAAATGCAGGGAGCCCAAAGGATGGGGTTCTTGTTAATAATGGTACATGTGATGTCTGTTTTCAAGATCCCAGCACTGTGATGGTGACTTTCTTGTTCAATGTTGGCATCTCTTTAATTCAGCATCTGGTTTTCTAAGTTCGTCTCCTGTCAATCTTTGAATCTTAAGTTTGCAGAAAATCCCCAACAGATCAATATAAAATTCATAAAAGTGACAAATTTTAGATGTAGTAATTGCCAAAGGGAAAAAATCTTGCTGTAACACAAAGACCTAAAATGAAAATGTTTTACTTTACTTTTTTTTTTTTTTTTGCCAGTAATGCACTACCATACAGTGACAAAGCTCTACCAGTATGGCTCCCTGCAGAGGTCATAAATTGTACAAGAATGCTGGACTTTATTGCAAAATACTGCAAATGTAATGGAGGACCTCTGCAGAAATTATTTCCACAATGGTCACTGCTGTAGTTTGTAAATTCAACCTGTTATTAATCATGATGAGTTCATTTAATACAGGCTTTTTGCCACATTTGCCACCATTGTAAAATCATTCAAATGTGATTAGTAGTTATTATAATTTCACTAAACACTCCCACTGGTTCCTTAATATACATTCTTCCAAGTCTGACAGAAAACAATTAATTCTCCTGCTGGGTGAAAAATGGCGTGCACCCTCAGTGCTCTGTGTTCACTCATTCTTTCTTAATTAGGCACCTCAGATGTACCTGTTGGATGAGTACACTGAGACCACGAAGCACAGTGGGACAAAGTTAATCTCACACATCATCTGGTCCTCACTGTGCAATAAATATTTGATACATTCTACTAAAGCTAAAAAACATGGCCATGAAACAGGAGGTTAAAATCAAATTTGTCTGTACAGAGCATTCGTTTGTCATGGGATGCATTTGGAACAGGCCTGTTTCTATATTTTGTCTGTGCATTACTCTGTCCTGGCTGTTCTCTCCGTGCTTTGTTGAATTGTGTTGGTCTTAGCTGTGTGTTGTTTTGCTGTGGCTTATATCTCCCTATTTTATTGGGGTTCCTTCCATGTAGTTTGGGCATTTCTCTGTCCTGGCTTCTGTTTGTACATTTTAGTGGAGTTCCTTTTGTGTGTTTTGTGCCTGTGTCACTACACTGGTGTGCTGGTTTCTCCTGTGACAGGCATGGAGGTTTTCTCTGTGAGCACTTTGCTGGCTTCTCCTGTGATAGATTGGGAGATTTCTCTCCGTAAGCAGTTTGCACCTGTGGGAGTTTTCCTAACACCCTTATTGTGTCCATGCCTTCTGTGTGCACTCTGGTTGACTTCACTTCCATGTTCATATGTGTTTGCACGTCTGCTGTTAGAGTATTTGTATTCACATGCATCTGTCATCAGTTGATTGACATCCTTTGTTAAGCGCACTGGGAGTGGTAGCAGGCTGCTGGATTGTCTGAATTCATCCCTTGATTTCATGTGTCATGCCGTCCAAGTTTCCCTACATGCCTATTCTTCACATTGTGACTTACCTGCCTGTTCGTGACCTCTGAGTTTGCCTTTGTGAGCTTGGACTGATGCTTAGTTAAGGACTGATTCTGTGTGTTATGTGGACTTATTACCTCCACACTTTATACCTGTCTGAACTATTAGCCCCATTTGTCTCCTGAGTTAAGCTTTGCAACTTCACAGATTGATCACCTGCACACCGGGCAACCAATAGGCTCCCTGTTGAGTTTGTTAGGCAATTTTTGAGACCTGCTATCTTTTTCTGTTTTGAGCCAAATAAAATTGTGTTTTTGTGTTCTGGTTATGTGTTGTGACATCTTTGGTATCAGTTCATGTTTTTATTTGTGAGAGTGTTGTTTCTGGACATAAAAACCCAAATAAAGACATTGACATCTGAAGAAACAAAACAAAACCTCTATTCGTTTGAATTGATGATGCAATTTAAATTTTAATTCCTTCACAAGTCAGGGCTTCTCTCACACACGCGCGCGCGCGTGTGTGTGTGTGTGTGTGTGTGTGTGTGTGTAGGTTCAGAAAAATCTGTGTTACAATTTTTTATGTTACATCCTTTTTTAAGCTTCCATAGTTCATTCATTCATTTTGAAACACTTAGACACTTATCTGGGTCCAGGTCGCAGTTGGAGCAGAGCAAGCAGCTCATTCCACACTTCCCTATCCTTGGCAAAGTCCTGTAATTCTTCCTGGGGATCCCAAGGTGTTCCCAATTCTTCCCTGGGGATCCCAAGGTGTTCCCAAGCCAACTGGGAAATAGAATTTCTCCACCAAACCTCCTGCTCCACCCCAGTTTGCCTCCCAGTCGGATGTGCTTGGAAGACCTCCTTAAAGAGACGACCAGGGACCATCCTCACCAGATGCCCAAACCACTTCAACTGGCTCCTTTTGATGTGAAGAAGTATCAGCTCTACTTCGAGTTCCTCCCAGATAATCGAGCTTGTCACCCCGTCCAAGCGTGTAAACCCAGATACCTGATGGAGGAATCTCATTTCTGCCACTTGTATCCGCAATCTTATTATTTCAGTCATTACCCAAAGTTCATGACCATAGGTGAGGATAGGAGCGTAAATCAACTGGCAAATTGAGAGCCACATCTTCTGCCTCATCTCCTTTTTTACCATGATGGACTGGTACAACATCTGTAAAATTTCAGATCTCAGTCTGTTTTTTTCGATTTCCCACTCCAATTTCCCCCCACTTATGAACAAGATCCTGAGATACTTAAATTCCTCCACTTGACCTAGAGGGTCAAGGAAGAGTCAGGGGTCTCTCAGAAAATCCACCATTTTCCCAGAGAGGACCATGGTCTCTGGTTTGGAGGCGCTGATCCTCATCCCACTCGCTTCACGCTCTGCCTCAAACGTGCTCAGTGCACATCAGCGGTCACCACCTGATGAATCCAACAGAACCACATCATCTGCAAAAAGCAGAGATGCAACTCTGAGGTCACCAAACTGGACACCCTCCACTCCATGACTGCGCCTTGAAATCCTGTCCCTGAACATCAGGGGAGGTGATGGTCTAGTGGTTAAGGTGTTGGGCTTGAGTCCAGAAGATCATGGGTTCAAATCTCTGCCTGACTGGAAAATCACTAAGGGCCCTTGGGCAAGGCCTTTAATCCCCTATTGCTCCCGGTGTGTAGTGAGCACCTTGTATGGCAGCACCCTGACATCAGGGTGAATGTGAGGCATAATTGTAAAGCGCTTTGAGTGTCTGATGCAGATGGAAAAGCGCTATATAAATGCAGTCCATTTACCATTTTAACATCACAAACAGGATTTGGGGTGAATGTGAGGCATAATTGTAAAGCACTTTGAGCGTCTGATGCAGATGGAAAAGCACCATATAACTGCAGTCCATTTACCATTTTAACATCACAAACAGGACTGGTGAGAAGGGGCAGCCCTGGCAGAGTCCAACTTCCACCGGAAACAAGTCTGATGTAATGCCGAGAATGTAGACACAGCTTCTACTTTGGTCATATAGAGAACGGATCTCACATTTGAGTGAATCCGATACCCCATACTCCCTCAGCACCCCCCACAGTATACCCCAAGGGACCCGGTCATACACCTTTTTCCAAGTCCACAAAACGCATGAAGACTGGTTGGTCATACTCCCAAGACCCCTCCATTATCCCTGCAAGGATAAAGAGCTGGTCCACAGTTCCATGACCAGGACAGAAGCCGCATTGCTCCTCTTGAATCTGAGGTTCGACTAACAGTCTAAGTCTCCTCTGTAGTACCCGTGGGAGGCTGAGAAGTGTGATTCCTCTTTAATTGGAACAAACTCTCCGGCCCCCTTTTTTGAAGATGGGGACCACCACCACAGTTAGCCTCCACAGTTGCTGTTGTTGTATTGTTTGTTTTTGTTTTATTTTGCTATTCTGACTACAGCATACAAAACAGCATAACTGTAGAACATGTAAAAATCAGTCATCATTTTTAATGAATAACAATTTAAACAGAATGAATAGATTTTCCCTTTTTAAGAATTTCAAACATAATATTGAATAGAACATTTAATAATTTATTAACTACACTACACTACATAAAGTAAAACAAACAACAACAACAGACGTCTCTCACAATGGGCCCTCTTGTACATTTGCTGTTAATAAAATTTACTGGGGCCTCGGAAATTGTTTTTTCTTCAGTCTGTATGCTGGTTTTCTCCACTCCACTCTGGCAACACATTCATTCTGTCACATCAGATGATCAGATGCAAACTACACTCTATTCCATTTTGCCCAGTCTTTTCATTTCACATCATTTTCAGCCATCCTGACAGAATCAACATTTTGTAATCTTACCATCCATCTGTCTTAGTTTGTGTCCAAAGGCACTCAGGCCAGAGACGATATTGCCACTGAGGCCTACGAGGAAGAGCTGGACATGGGAAGATCTGGCTCTTACCTAAACAACAGCATCACTTCTGCCTGGAGCGAGCACAGCCTGGATCCTGAGGAAATACGGGTGAATCCACAGTCACAGTGAGATCTAAAGTGTTGTTTTCATGAGTTTGGATTTAGAGACAGTGTGAAAAGTAATATTCCCTTAAACTTTTATGAAAAGAATGTCTCCTCAAGAAAGCATAAATAGTAAATATGTTTCTTCACAGCACAAAGCCAATGTTAAATGAAATCTGAACAGAACTGATTGGATCACTTTGTAGTGTTTATATCAATCAATCAATCAATTTTATTTATATAGCGCCAAATCACAACAAACAGTTGCCCCAAGGCGCTTTATATTGTAAGGCAAGGCCATACAATAATTACGTAAAAACCCCAACGGTCAAAACGACCCCTTGTGAACAAGCACTTGGCGACAGTGGGAAGGAAAAACTCCCTTTTAACAGGAAGAAACCTCCAGCAGAACCAGGCTCAGGGAGGGGCAGTCTTCTGCTGGGACTGGTTGGGGCTGAGGGAGAGAACCAGGAAAAAGACATGCTGTGGAGGGGAGCAGAGATCAATCACTAATGATTAAATGCAGAGTGGTGCATACAGAGCAAAAAGAGAAAGAAACACTCAGTGCATCATGGGAACCCCCCAGCAGTCTAAGTCTATAGCAGCATAACTAAGGGATGGTTCAGGGTCACCTGATCCAGCCCTAACTATAAGCTTTAGCAAAAAGGAAAGTTTTAAGCCTAATCTTAAAAGTAGAGACGGTGTCTGTCTCCCTGATCCGAATTGGGAGCTGGTTCCACAGGAGAGGAGCCTGAAAGCTGAAGGCTCTGCCTCCCATTCTACTCTTACAAACCCTAGGAACTACAAGTAAGGCTGCAGTCTGACAGCGAAGCGCTCTATTGGGGTGATATGGTACTATGAGGTCCCTAAGATAAGATGGGACCTGATTATTCAAAACCTTATATAAGTAAGAAGAAGAATTTTAAATTCTATTCTAGAATTAACAGGAAGCCAATGAAGAGAGGCCAGTATGGGTGAAATATGCTCTCTCCTTCTAGTCCCCGTCAGTACTCTAGCTGCAGCATTTTGAATTAACTGAAGGCTTTTCAGGGAACTTTTAGGACAACCTGATAATAATGAATTACAATAGTCCAGCCTAGAGGAAATAAATGCATGAATTAGTTTTCAGCATCACTCTGAGACAAGACCTTTCTAATTTTAGAGATATTGCGTAAATGCAAAAAAGCAGTCCTACATATTTGTTTAATATGCGCTTTGAATGACATATCCTGATCAAAAATGACTCCAAGATTTCTCACAGTATTACTAGAGGTCAGGGTAATGCCATCCAGAGTAAGGATCTGGTTAGACACCATGTTTCTAAGATTTGTGGGGCCAAGTACAATAACTTCAGTTTTATCTGAGTTTAAAAGCAGGAAATTAGAGGTCATCCATGTCTTTATGTCTGTAAGACAATCCTGCAGTTTAGCTAATTGGTTTGTGTCCTCTGGCTTCATGGATAGATAAAGCTGGGTATCATCTGCGTAACAATGAAAATTTAAGCAATGCCGTCTAATAATACTGCCTAAGGGAAGCATGTATAAAGTGAATAAAATTGGTCCTAGCACAGAACCTTGTGCTTATATGGCTCCACACTTGTCAGCGTTAAACTGACACTGTCCACAGTGTTATTTTATGCCTCAACAGTGGAACTTTCAGCAGTGTGCAGAGTAATTTAATATTGCTCAGATTTCAAATTGTAATTTTGTGGGCATACCACAGAGGAAAGGCTCAGGTTGGATGTGAATCCACACCTTTCTGGCTATAAGGTGAAACCTCCAACCTTTGCAAGCTCGCACGTGCTCTCACAAGAAATTATTTTTCTCATTTTCCTTGAAAGTGTACCAGGCATACACAGGGAATTCATTTTAATTTTGTGGAGATTTGGAAAAGGATACATTTTTGAAGAAAACTATACATTTTTGAAAAGTGCATACTCTAGCCAATGAGAAAATGTATGATTCCATTTTCCAGGGAGCCACCATGATGGCCATCCTGGATTTGTAAAAATGGTAGCTTAAGATTTTCAGTATTTCAGCTTTGGGTGCTGATTCCATCAGCAAAACACACTTCTTCAGGGAAAAGGATTTTCAATAGTGCCAATTACAAAATGTATATGTAGTCATCTCACCAATCCAAGATGGTCATCCATAAACGTGACTTTGACCACATGTGCATTTTTGCACTTGCCAAAAATGTAGTGTTACTAATCTCCACCAAATTCAATAGAAATTATATACATAACAAACCTGACTAACACAACAATGATCTGCTCAACTCTGAGAAACAACTCCGGCTCTGTGCAAAATTCAACACCAAGGGTGTTAAAATCATGCTTTTAATCTGGAATTTTTGACTCTGAAATTTTAACACACACGATACTTTTTACTCTGTATGTCCCATTATGCTTGTGTGTAGGAGGTGTGCACATTTCCAAGGGGTAAATGATGTGTTACACACCCTATTTTATGGGAGCACAGAGAGCACAAACCAAACCGATAGCCACCACTGGCAAAACTTTAGTCTGATTGCAACTTTCGGATTTGTTGAACCAGCTCACACATGAAAGCCTGGATTTGTTGATCTTGTGTCGTAGCGCAGGCCTTGGGTGTAGAGTTTGTAGTGAAAGCTTGTTTTCTAATCAGGAATGGGTCATACACACAAGCCTGCTCCTATCCCACATTCCCATGCTACTAAATGCAACATAAAAACAGGAATACATTTTTGGGTAACCAATTACACCTCATTGAGCTGATCACACATAGGTGTTTGTTGTAATACGTCTGTCTCTCTCACTCTCACTCTCTCTCTCGCTCTCTCCTTTTTAACTTTCACTTTTGATACTGTGTGTGCTTCTTACCCTGTGTGCTGCTGAAACCTTTATCTCCCTGTGGGAGTCTTCCCAAGGGATTAATAAAGTTCTATCTAATCTCATTTGAGTATCTAACATTCCACAGTTGCATTTCTATTTCAGGATGAGCTGAAGAAATTATACGCCCAGCTGGAAGTGTACAAACGCAAGAAGATGTTAGCCAACAACCCTCATTTGCAAAAGAAGAGGAACTCCAAGAAAGGCCTGGGTCGCTCACTGATGAAACGGATAACAGAGATCCCAGAGACGATGCACATTCACCGACAGTGCAGCCGTGAAGATGGCAGCGAACATGGCAGCAACCGCAGCACCCTGAGGAGGAACCCCTTTGATCCAAACCACCATGGTGAGATCCCACCACATTACTCAGGCTGCTGCTGGCAACAGAATGCAAATTAAGGAAACTTATCTCTGTGCTTTTACTTTGAAATGCAGCGCATGAGGAGCTAATTCTTACTTTAATCGTCACTCAGGTAAAATTCGTGATGACTCCTTGAAGACTAAAGTGTTGGGTTTGAAGAAATCACTCAGCTTTGACCACGTGTGTGACCAGGATGAAGAAACTGGAAACCAGACTGGATCTACAGCCGGAGAAAAAATTACTCCTGTTGGAAGCTGTGGGGAAGGATCTCTTTTGGGTTCTCTCATTGGCCGCAAACATGGTAAAAAGGCCCTGGAACCAGCTGCGACACCTCCTCGGCTGGAACCAGCAGAATCCACAGAGTCTGTTCCTCTGTTCTGGAAATCAGCCAGTGCCCACAACTTAACACATGAGAAGAAGCCGGTCCAGCTGCGGACCTCCATCATGCAGAAGTCTCTAAGTGTGATTTCTAGTGCGAAGGAGAAGATGCCAGGCCTTTCCAGCAAGACACAGAGTGTAGAAGATGCCACTAAAAAGGGCCACAAAGGCCAGGAGAGCAAGCCGCTGTCAGAAGTGGACGAGATGCCTGAACACTACTCCAAGATGATCGTCAGCCAGTCAGTGGAGTACTCCAAGACACCCATGAAGTTAGGCATCATGAAGCAACAGGTGATGCATTTATCTATGGCATTATATCCTTCCAAATTATTAATATATTCCTGCGTCATTCATGCTGCATTTGATGTGATGTAGGAACTTGGAATTTTCTTCTCATAGGTCAGCAGCTGTTGTATCAACAAATACTACATTTTGCAGTAAAAAATACATTAAGACTTTTTGCTTTAAATGTGCAGTAAAACAAGTACTGCTGACCACGCCCCCTATGTTAAGGCAGGAGGAGGAAATTACTAATAGAGCAGGCCGTCTCTCTGCCACAGATGGGTGAACATGTCATAAAGAGTACACAGTGCCTCACAAATGAAGCAGGAGCTCAGATGGGGATTGTGCTATAAACCATACTGTGCCTTAAATTTTAAAGAAAAAGAAACAAAGAAAAACTGCAATGTACCCAAAATAAATGAAGTATAATAAATAAAGTATGTGACTGGCTTTCACCTTTTAAAAAAAATGTCAAATTTTGAAGCATGCATTCATATCATACTATGTGTCAATTTACAAGACTACAAAATCATCTAGGGTCCTGGTTTCTGTACCACTGTTAACCCTCTGGGGTCTGAGGGCATTTTTTGGACAGTTCACTCGCCTGGCGTAAATGTTTTATTATTGCTGTTAACAGCTCTCCCTGCATCCCACAATCACGTTTTATGTCTCTTTTTTCAGGACAGCCTGTGCTTTCATAATATATATGCTTTTGTTGTGTTCTATAAGTGTAATAAAGGTTTACAATCAGAAATAAGAAAGGAAAGCGTAAAGCGGAAATAATTTTCCACAGACATTTATTCAAAACACACACCAAACTATAATAAACAACTGTTTTGACACCTTATAAAGGTAATTTGTGGTCTTGTGTGAAAGACTGTACAACAAAAAGGTTCAAACAGTAAACACAAATGCACATTTTGAACAATATATACAAAATGGTCTATGCATTTTTTTGTCTTCATGTCAAAGCATTTTCTGTCTGCTATTACACAAAGGTTACATCACAAACCACTACTTCTACTGTGTTTTGGAGTGTTCTGTGCTGCTCCTAAAGCAGCTTTCATTCACACTTTGGCCCACTTTGGCTCCTTACAATCTGAGGAGCAGCCCTCCTCCTCGCTCCATGGATATGGTAAACAGTGCTTTACGCTGAGAAAGCAACAAAGTTATCCAGTAACATTCACATTCAAACTAGTGGAGCAATCCTGATAGTTACACACTCTTTGTTTGAGCATGTGAGATTGTCATCAGAGACTCTCCGTCTGCTCCATCTGCTTTCACTGATCACTGTGTGTAATGGCGCAGGGCTCATTGGAGCCCAATAGTATGTACTCATTGGAGGACCCAGGGGGCTATTAAAACAGGCCAACTAGTAACATATCACTCCTGAAAACGATCTTTGGTTTATCACATGAGGTAAATCTGCCCTACGATTGGATTTTGGAAAGCCATGTGACAGTGAACCAATTCCGATTGGACACTCACATTGCGCACGTCATCACACAGCTTCTATGAGGAGTACAAAGATGGCCAATGGCTGGCTCGAAAGTCTGCGGAGTTAACTTTCAGCAAAAAAAAAGTAAGTTTCTATCTCATATCATTAAAAAGTTATTTATAATTTAGTAAAGCTTGGTCTTAGCCCTCATATACGACGGCCCCAGAGGGTTAATTCTAGTCTAATCACATTCTTGGTCAGAGTTATTTTTAGGCTTTGAATATGGTTTCTTGTGGGGAGGAATTTCTGGATGTTCTCTACTGTCTGCCATGTGGAATGCACAGTAGTATGCGGGTAGTCATTCCTGTCACTTTATAAACGTGGGGAGGGGTAACAGTTTCACAGAGTTGGGCTCACATGCGCTAAACATTCATGCACAAGACTCATGGGCACTAAATGTATACCCACAGCTATTGTGGCCATAAAAGCAATAGACAAGGAAATGCTGAGATTATAACAAACACAGAGGAAATGTTATTTTATTCTCTGCACAGGATGCCATGCCATCTTTCTTTAAAAAATAGTTGTTGGTTGCTATATTAATGTTTCAAGTGCCATTTATAGCACCAATAATGTTGTCACCCATATAAGTTGGTAACCTAGCTACCAAGTACATAAATAGATAATGTTCAGTTTTTCTTAAATGTTAACACAAATGCAGCTTGAAGAAATGCTGAAAGCACTTAAACTTGTGTTCAATGTTTAAGTTGATGAGGTTATAATAATATATAACATAATACTTTAAAACAACTTTCATGGAGTTCCGTTTGCATATAGTTCACGTGCACAGAGATTACAAATGACAGTTCTTTGATCATGTGATCGATACAGTGATTGTGAGCCGTTATTTTCTTGCTTGATTCAAATAGGTGAGCGGCAGCCAGCCGTCCATTTGCTCAGAGACCAGGAGGAACCTGTACGATGTGTCTGAGGTTTGTTCCTGGGAGCTGGAAGAACCTCAGATGCCGTCTGAGGGAAAAACCCAGAAGCACGTTTCCATTGCACCAGAAGAAAATACAGCAGACAGGAGAGGCAGCAGCTCTGGAATCAAAGGTCACCGGTCCCAGCAGAAACAGAAGACAGGACAGTCCCCTGCCAACCGGCAGCGCTCCAGAGATAAAGGAGGTGAAAGGGAGGACGGGCGTGAAACAAGGAAAATTCAGACCCCCAGGTCACCTCTCCCTCTGAAGCCAGACATCTCCCCTTTGGAATTTAACGAGCAGCCCATGCTGGAAGAACATTCACATTCCATCTCTCCGGACAGGATCAGGCGTAAAAAAAGCGTCACACCCACTGATGGGAAACCCAAGACACTCCACTCAGACCACTCCAGGTCCACAGGGAGCCTTTTGCAGCCTCCCTCAATGATGGTAGAGATCTGTCCATGGGATTACACCAGCCCACCCTCACCCAAGCAGGAGAAGACCGGCCACAGCCCCACGCTGCACTCCAAGAAGAAACGAAAGGGCTCCTGCTCGTCCAACTCCAAGGAGAAGGAGAAAGGGAGGGAAAAAAGCAAAGAAAGGCGAAGCTCCTCCAGCAAGCCATCATCAGAGAGGAGGCGAGTTAGCCAGGCATCGGAGCACGGCAGATTGGTCTCTGAGCGACGAAAGAGCTCCACAAGGGAGCCCGAGGTGATGGACAAAAAGAGGGAGGTGGAACCCTTACACACCGGCCCAGCTCAGACTAAAACCTCCCCAGAGATTAAGCAAGAGAGCCATTTGAGTACTAATTTGAAACCCGCAGTCACCAGCAGTACAGAAATGGCAGACGTTTGCCCCTGGGATTTTCCAGACTCAGGGGATGAATGGTAACCATCAGGGTGATGGACGGAACTTTTTGTATTCAGAACACAGAGCTCTAATAATGTCAAGAAGTCTGTGAACACAACAAAAAGTTTAAAATGAAAGACGTAACCTTTTATTTTTGGGGGTTCGTCTTAGTCTGTAATTAATTTCATGAGAGGACTTTTCTCTGTTGTGTTCTGCAGCAGTCCAATGTTTGCAAAAATAACAAAACTCTCATTGTCACACTGCAGGGCCATCTACATTAAATTCACACATATTTTATTTGTACTTTTCTTCAAGATCCATTTTGTGTATTTTTAACCACTTTAAGTGAAGTCCTTTTGGCTTCTCCCATGTTATACTTGGGCTCGCCTCAGCAGATCTCATATGGATCTGCTAGTTGATTTGGCACACATTTTACACCGGATGCACTTCCCAACGCAACTCCACATTACATGGAGAATGGTCACGGTGGTTTTGAACCTGGAACCTTCTGTCTTGGAACCACTTAGCCACCGCACTGCCCTTTTATCCACTCCAAGTAAATTAAATCGTTTGAAAATACTGTCTGTAAAAAGCATTTATCCCCTTGAGCTTTCACACTTCTTTAATCAATAATTATATTAATTATGCTCTTTATATTCATAGTGACAAATTTCTACATGATCTAAATGATCTAAATGAAATAAAATCTAAATGATCTAAATGAAATAAAAATTTTATAATAATAATATATGGTACTCACGCCCTTTAACCCACTGACTTCACTTTCCTGGCTTCATTAAAGATAAAGGAACCACACGTGGTTAAAGGGTTTAAACTGATTTTAACTGCAAATGTCAGTGTTTCAATGATCCAACTCAATTTTAAAAATACAAAATACTGTGTAAATGCTGTGTGACTCAATATGAGTCATGGAGATTCTAAACTTATACACCTTGAATGTTCACTCCAAACAACACAGTGAGAAGAGACCTGAAAAGCACAAGTCAGGGGATGGATTCAGTAAAAGTTCCAGGCCACTGGATTCAGTTAAAAAAGGTGGTCTGTTAGTACTTTATTGGCTGAGTACACATGGAAGCACTAATCAGCATTTGACAGAGCAGGGAGAGATGGAAAATTTTGAGGCTAGGTGATACTTGAGGACCAGATTTGAGAACCACAGACTTAAATCATTCATGAAGAAGTAGAAAGAGGTTGATCATGTAAAGTAAATATGTCTGGAATAGGCTGTTCTCAAAACATTAGTGATTGTGCACAAAGACGACTAGTGGAGGAAGTTACCAAGACAGCTGTGAAAGAGTTGTCTTCTTGGTTTTCTGTGTGACACTCTACCATAAAGCTGTGACCCTTTTACAGAGACTGAGGACACACCCGTCTGCACTGTGTTAACATGCTGGGCCCTAGATTACCATAATAATCTGTAACACAATAGTATAGCATAACGCAATCAATTTAGAGTGTGTCACATTCATTTATGCTATTCATAAAGGCATGTAATCTTAGCTCAAAGTTGGGTGATGGCATAAAGTTGTTGGTCCTATCCTTCTTATTAGTCACGAGTATGTTTAGGTCACAACATTTACAAAAAAAATAAAGCAATCAGAGAGTTGTCTGTCATCCCCTTTAAAAGCTGTTGTGCACTACACTAACAACACACTGCTAGAAAGCACATGTAGTTGAGAGGTTTTCTGGTAAGTTAATGGACATGCATCAATCTGTCAGAGCATGCAAGCAGTGACTGGCCACCAAAGCTCCCTGAGGTGAAGCAGTGATGTACTAATGTGTAGTTTTGTGTTCACTTTTATTTGGCTTAATGGTTGTTGTCAGTTCAGCTGTACTTTGTATGCAAGAGGGTGTATGTGTGTCATGTGTTTTTTTTTTTTGGACAAAGTAGTTGCACAAACTCACAGCTTTGGTGCAAAGAAAGCTATTGAATGGTTTAGCGCCAAAGTTTCAAAACGTTAGATTATTTATTCTTTTGACATTAGCTCTGAAGCCGGTGTCGCCGACAGAACGGTCCCCCCTAAAAATCGGTCCAGCCTGCCTTCACTGCTCATGCATCATTTTGGAGCGTCACTGGCAATTCAGATTATCACCTCAGTTCTGCTTCAATCTGCACTCCAGTCATCATCTATCTCAGCAACAGATATCTGAAGCTTTTGTACAACAATTTACACATAAATTCAGCATTATTTTATAATAAAAGATGGGACCAATCAGAGTGAAAGTGAAGTGAAACTTGAACTTGACAGCGCCACAGCAGCACGTCTGAGTCTGTCATGCTGCTGCTGCACCTACACCATTTCAGAGCATCAATAACAACTCAGAGATTATCACCTCGTTTCTGCTCAAAACTGACTTTAGAATGATTTAAGCGGTGTTACTTTGTCATCTGATGGTTCATAATCACATTAATCCCTGTGATCACTTTGGGTGTAAAGAGTCAGACTCGGAGTCAGTCTCAGATGCATACGCAGTGAAGGCGCGACAGACCAATTTTTAGGGGGGACTGTTCGGTCGGTGACACTGACACCTACTCAATATTGGTATATGCTACATTTTGGTTGTTTTTGGACAATTATGACCCAATTTCATGATGTTTTGGTGATGCTACGACAATGGCACTTATACCACATAATGACAAATGATTCGCTGACCCATATCAGTTTTGTATCACCTCTGCAGCCCTGTAGGTTATGAAGCTATCCTGGCAAATGTGTTTTGGTTTAACTATATTTTGACAACCTCAGCCTTTAATCAATATGATCCATATGTTAATCATTTCAAGATAGTCACTAAAGGAATATTCCTACCATGTTTGGTGAAAATCCGCTCACCTGTTCCTCAGTTATTTGGTACACAGACAGAAATACACACACGAGTGATAATATGGTGTACTGGGCGTAGTATAACAAACTAATCACAGATATGAAAAAAAAAACATTGTTCAGTAGCTGAATGTTCTGGCTCCATATCAATTTTCAGATTAATAGAAGAAACCACTGTGGAATCAGCTTGTAATTATCATTTCTAAAACAAGTAAAAAAGAAAGGGGGGGGGGGGAGCATCTCAGTCTTCAGTTGAGCGAGAGAGCTGACAGACTTTAATGAGCTGTTGGGCTTGGCTAATTGAAACCAAATACCTCCTGAACAAGAGAGTTGTTACAATATAATATCTAAAACTATATATATATATATATATATATATATATATATACAGTAGTGTTCATAATAATAGTAGTGCTATGTGACTAAAAAGATTAATCCAAAAGTATCCAATACTGTCCCCCTTGTCTTCTCCAGTCATCTTGGGATTCTCACCTCTGAAAGCATGAATAAATATTTGCAGCTGCAAATACTGTCAGATTCTATTGTTGACTATCTGGTGGGTTGCTGGTTATACGATTCATCCATCTTAGTATTAATTAGTGTTTTTAAACAATTAGCAATGTCAATTGTGTGTCATAAGGTTGTGGACTTCTACCTGACTCACATCAAATTGTTACTGCCAATTTAAAAACAGAAGCTGATTGATAATAACACCATTATCTTTTGTCTTTTTTATTGGAACTTTTCAGAATTTTTTTTCATTAAACCACATATGCTTGATTAGTAACATATGGTACAAGTATAATAGAATTAGATTTTCTGTTATTTGTGGGGTGCAATATTCAAATATGCATTATATATGTACAGTAGTGTTCAGAATAATAGTAGTGCTTTGTGACTAAAAAGATTAATCCAGGTTTTGAGTATATTTCTTATTGTTACATGGGAAACAAGGTACCAGTAGATTCAGTAGATTCTCACAAATCCAAGACCAAGCATTCATGATATGCACACTCTTAAGGCTATGAAATTGGGCTATTAGTAAAAAAAAAAAAGTAGAAAAGGGGGTGTTCACAATAATAGTAGTGTGGCATTCAGTCAGTGAGTTCGTCAGTTTTGTGGAACAAACAGGTGTGAATCAGGTGTCCCCTATTTAAGGATGAAGCCAGCACCTGTTGAACATGCTTTTCTGTTTGAAAGCCTGAGGAAAATGGGACGTTCAAAACATTGTTCAGAAGAACAGCGTAGTTTGATTAAAAAGTTGATTGGAGAGGGGAAAACCTATACCTAGGTGCAAAAAATTATAGGCTGTTCATCTACAATGATCTCCAATGCTTTAAAATGGACAAAAAAAAAACAGACGCGTGGAAGAAAATGGAAAACAACCATCAAAATGGATAGAAGAATAACCAGAATGGCAAAGGCTCACCCATTGATCAGCTCCAGGATGATCAAAGACAGTCTGGAGTTACCTGTAAGTGCTGTGACAGTTAGAAGACGCCTGTGTGAAGCTAATTTATTTGCAAGAATCCCCTGCAAAGTCCCTGTGTTAAATAAAAGACGTGTGCAGAAGAGGTTACAATTTGCCAAAGAACACATCAACTGGCCTAAAGAGAAATGGAGGAATATTTTGTGGACTGATGAGAGTATAATTGTTTTTTTTGGGTCCAAGGGCCACAGACAGTTTGTGAGACGACCCCCAAACTCTGAATTCAAGCCACAGTTCACAGTGAAGACAGTGAAGCATGGTGGTGCAAGCATCACGATATGGGCATGTTTCTCCTACTATGGTCTTGGGCCTATATATCGCATACCAGGTATCATGGATCAGTTTGGATATGTCAAAATACTTGAGGTCATGATGCCTTATGCTGAAGAGGACATGCCCTTGAAATGGGAGTTACAACAAGACAATGACCCCAAGCACACTCGTAGACGAGCAAAATCTTGGTTCAAACCAACAAAATTAATGCCTCGCAGATGTGAAGAAATCATGAAAAACTGTGGTTATACAACTAAATACTAGTTTAGTGATTCACAGGATTGCTAAAAAAGCAGTTTGAACATAATAGTTTTGAGTTTGTAGCGTCAACAGCAGATGCTACCATTATTGTGAACAACCCCTTTTCTACTTTTTTTACTAATAGCCCAATTTCATAGCCTTAAGAGTGTGCATATCATGAATGCTTGGTCTTGTTGGATTTGTGAGAATCTACTGAATCTACCGGTTTGTTGTTTGTTTCCCATGTAACAATAAGAAATATACTCAAAACCTGGATTAATCTTTTTAGTCACATAGCACTACTATTATTCTGAACACTACTGTATATATATATAGATATATATATATATAGGGAGGGAGAGAGAGAGAGAGAAACCCACAGCCTCAATAAAAGCAGAGGCAGTGAGTGTATTTATTTGTATTTATGTTGTATTTTTAATTTCAGATTTCTTGTTGGGATTGAAATTTATTTGGGGATTAAAAATATTAATTACTTTACAAAGAATTTGTACATTTGGTTTAAAGCAATAAGCCAGCTTGTACGAGCACAAGGGAGTGAGTGCTTTTTATAGGCACTGTAAGTCATAGTTGGGCAACCTGTATGAGAAGATTAGACAATCATTTCTCTGCAATCACAACGATGACTTCACCTAAAAATGCTTGTGAATGTTGTTCATATTCAGCTGGTAGATTTTTCCCCATTGAATGTGATGAAAGTGATATTCTGGTTTACGCTAGTCAGCAGAGACTCAGCATAATGATGAAAACAAGAATGCAGTAGTGAAATACAGTGAAAGACCTGAGGATACAATAGGATATGTGATCAGAAAAACCGGATATTAAGCTCTGGACACCGCAGTGGTGCCTTAACTTTAGGCCAAACACATGATCATTGCATAAAGAAGACAGTTTGATGAGACAAACATAGCAATAACAAAGGACTGTCAAACAGCTTCCTTTTAAATGGACTTTGTATTTCCATGTATATGTGTTTTGGGTAAAGCATGTTTTATCTTTATGGGCATCCAAAAACTAAATGTGTATAACTTGTACTGCAATATGACAGATGTTGATGTTGGTGCCGATGATATTTGTCCTATTATGTAAGTCAGGGTGCTTTTGAAATGGTGTGCGTTGCTATCAATAATGTATAAAGGAAGTTAAAATGACTTGCAGTTGAGATACACTACAGTATTTATGAGCCTTTACTTTCTGTTGATATCAGTTAAAGTGACATATTTAGGATCATTTTTCTATGCCCAACTGAAACTTAATGGGTACTGGAAAAAATGGCACCCCCTATGGCCTAGTGGTCAGCTCCACGATGTTTTTAATTTAGCAAAAGTGAACATACACGAAGCTCCTTAAAAATTAAAGATGATTGGGGCGTAAATATGACTTTTCTGCACTGTTTTGCTCTAATATGGTGTTTCTAATGACATTACTGCATTTTACTACTATTTTAGGAGGCATAAATATATATACGAGGTCTATTAGAAAAGTATCCGATCTTATTATTTTTTTCAAAAACCATATAGAAAAATTTATCTGGCTTTCGGTGAAAATGTTATGAGCTTGGTAGAGAATAAGGAGTGTTACTGTCGCTTTAAGGACGGCCCCCAGCGGCTGTGGGGCGCGCCGTGCTCCGAAGCCACCATCAACAGGCTGAACGACCATTTCATTTCTAATGGAATTCCTCCGCACGTCTGTCTCAGTGTGCCGAAAAAGTGCTGATGTCCACGTCTTTTCACAATTCCTGTGCTAGTCAGACGACGTCCCGGATAAAACACAGCGTCCAGTTTGGAAATGAACGGCACATTCCACTGTTACAGGAGTTTTTGTCATGGAAAGAGGAGCGGAGGCTTCGCGCATCGCGGCGGTGCCACATGGCACACAGCAACGCCGTGATGAAGCCTCACGGGACATGTTGTGGCATGTCCAGGCACATCCACAATTTCTCGGATAATCACTTGATGGAAAAACCACTGACAGCCGTCTGAACGCCATCTCAAAGCCGTCCTATGAGACCAAAACGGAGGTGGTTTTGTCTCGCTCCAGTAGCGAATCCATCATGACGCGCAAAGCCTCCGCGTGGCTTTCCATGACAAAATCTCTTGTTAAAAGTGAAATTTGCTGGAAAATGGTTGATGTCCAGCTCTTGTGATAACCAGAGAAATGGCACACGATGGTCACGGATCAATACAGCCATCCGTTTAGAAATGAAATGGTCGTTCAGCCTGTCGATGGCGGCTTCGGGCAGCCGCTGGGGGCCGTCCTTAAAGCGACAGTAACACTCATTCTCTACCAAGCCCGTAACATTTTCACCGAAAGCCAGATAAATTTTTCTAATGGTTTCCAGCTGCCAGTCTCTAACAGTTTCTGAAAAAATTCTGATGGAAAAAAAGCCCAAATCATTCCGCCATTTCCTGACAATGAAAATCCGACGAGGGGCTGGACCACTCCTCACTCAAAGCCTGCTCACAGGCGAATGACGCAACCGACAGGCATGGAAAAACTCACGCATGTGCACGAGGTTTCACGTTTGTCTGATGCAATCACACATGATTCAAAACCATATGGTTTTTGAAAAAAATAATAAGGTCGGATACTTTTCTAATAGACCTCATACACAATGTGACAGTAATACATAAGGATGATGACTACTGCTACTACTACTGAGTGAAACAGACAAGATTGTGTACTGTAAAAAAAAAAAAAAAACTGCATCCACATCTTGATCATGTGCACCAGATGGTAAACCATATTTTATTTCAGTGAGTGGACGACTGGCAATTCTGCTACCAGTGGCTGAAACAATAGGATGCTGCAATGGTACATAGTGTCAAAAGTTAAAATTTGACATTTTCCTTTTGCATGGACAAACAAGATGTTGATTTTCCCTTTATCAGGGTCAAAATGTACAATGAGAGGTGCGAAGAAACCTGGGCACCTTGGCAATTTGGGCATTTATTACCTTTGAAATTTACAGGACATATTAGAAATTGTGGCGCCATCTAGAGGATGCCGTCGGAACACATTACATTGTCTCATTGCTGGAACACTGCTGACAGGTTTGTCAGATTTATGTAAAAAAAAAAAATGTTTTGGACCAGTGTATGTTACTTTTTCATTAGTTTGTGTGTGTGTGTGTGTGTGTGTGTGTGTGTGTGTGTGTGTGTGTGTGTGTGTGTGTGTGTGTGTGTGTGTGTGTGTGTGTGTGTGTGTTTAAAACTTCTTACCATACTTAAACAATAGAGATTTATGTAAAAAAAAATCTGGAAAATTTGTTGCATTGGTAGCACTGTGTTGCAACAGAGGTCAAATGTCAAAATGGATCACGTGAATAGTTGAAATGATAACATGGGATAAGGCCTGACCAATACCATCATTTTTAGATCAGTCCTCAAAGCATCATGGCACTCCATTTACCATATTTTATAAGACAAACCTTTTTTTAGCGTGCGCTGTTGTCAGCTCTTTAATGGGAGATTTTTGTGCATTGCTGTCTTGTACATTTTTATTGGTATTTATTCTTTTGATTATTTTGTTTAGTGCTTTGATTCCTGGGAAAGCCCTGGATAAATAATTACTATAACATATATAAAACATATAAGCACATAAAACAGTAAAATCTTCCATTTGAAGATGAGTTGAGAAGTGTCCTCCACTTAGTACTGGCTGAAGGGAAGAAAACAAATGATGTAGCAAAAAGAAAAACATTCCATGATCTACCTTAGAATATGAAAATAATTGCACCCTGTCAGCTGTGTGCTGGATTCTGCATAGAAAACATGCCACATGGCCAAAATGTTACAGCTGACATTCCCTCACAATACATATGGTACACCACATCTGTGCCTCCCGAACTAAATGTTTGACTGACACAAAGTCATTCCAACATTACCCAAGACTCCTGGTGACAAAGACATTCAGTCATTGTCTTCAGCTGCTAGTTAGTGTCCAAGACTCACAGCCATACAAGAAGGAGGTGTCAGGACACTAGACACTTGGACCTTTGTTGCCGTGCAAAAGTATCATCATCATCATCACAAAACATCTCTGTCCAGGGACTTCATGAAAGCATAAGTTCTTTACAGGCAACTGCTGACCTCAATGGTTGAGGGCAATTCAATGAATTTTCCTGCCAAGATAAATTAGTCTTTCTCCCAGTTCAACATTAGCCTCCACAGTGCAGTCCTTACAAACACTGAACAGAGTCAGAGCCAGAACACATCCCAGATGATTTCCAGAATTCACTATGAAGAAATCAGACTCTGCGCCCCCCACCCCCTCCCATTTCCCCACTCTACACAGCATTCACAGCAACTGTGTATAGACTGGCTATGATTTCCAGCAACTTACAAGCTGTCTCAAAGAGCAGCCAAAATAACCAAATCATACACTTTCCAAAAATTAATATAGGCTGCAAGGAAGCACTGCCAAGATTTGTGCTTTTGTTCAAAGAGTACAACCCCAATTCCAGTGAAGTTGGGATGTTGTGTAAAATGGAAATTAAAACAGAATACAGTGATATGCAAATCCTCTTCAACCTATATTCAATTGAATACACCACAAAGACAAGATATTTCATGGTCTGAAGAGTGGGCTGCCATGTGCCATTTACTAAGAATTGGCTTCCGTCTGGCCACTCTACCATACAGGCCTGATTGGTGGATTGTTGCAGAGATGATTGTCCTACTTGAAAGTTCTCCTTCCTCCTCAGAGGAATGCTGGAGCTCTGATAGAGTGACCATCAGGTTCTTGGTCACTTCCCTAAATAAGGCCCTTCTTGCCCGATCGCTCAGTTTAGACGGACATCTTCCATTTAATGATGGTAGAGGCCACTGTGCCCATTGAGACCTTCAAAGCAACAGAAATATTTCTGTACCCTTCCCCAATTTTGTGTTTCAAGACAATCCTGTTCCGAAGGTCTACAGACAATTCCTTTGACTTCATGCTTGGTTTGTGCTCTGACATGACTGTCAATTGTGGGACCTAATACGTATGTAGACACGTGTGTTTTTCCAAATCATGTCCAATCAACTGAATTTGCCTCAGGTGGACTCCAATTAAGCTGCAGAAACATCTCAAGGCTGATTAGTGGAAACAGGATGCACTTGAGCTCAGTTTTGAGCTTCATGGCAAAGACTGCAAATACTTATGTACTTGCAGTTTCTTAGTTTTTTTATTATTTTTATTTTTGATAAATTTGCAAAAATCTAAAAAAAACATTTTTTTTTTTCACATTGTCTTTATGGGATATTGTGTGCAGAATTGTGAGGGGGGATGAATTTCATCCATTTGGAATAAGGCTGTAACATAACAAAATGGAAAAAGTGAAGTGCTGTGAATACTTTCCAGGTTCACCGTAGGTTTGGAGGAATATAGTACTTTGATTCCTTTGGCTTTCAATGTCCACTGACATTTATTCAGACCACCTTGTAACAAAGAAGCAAAATCTGTCACGAACAGTGTGTACTTTGTAATATGCCTAACAGTTTTTTTTCTGTTTTGAAGTTTCTTTGCTTTGTAGAGCTAAATTTTAACAAGTCAGCTGCTAAACTACTATGCATGAACATTTCCCCCTTTTTTGTTCATTTTCTCACTAACAAAGAAGCAAATATTAAAGTCTAGAATCATCGGAAGTTCTGTCTGACCATGATTCACCCACTACTGACACCATGAAATTAAACTCAGAATTCAACTCCACATTGCTATGATTGTGTGTGCATGTTGGTCACCAAAAGGGTGCCATTGCCTGTATTGTGAATAAAATGTGAAATTATGTGACAAATGTTCAGCACTCTGAATTTCTGAACTATAGATGTCATGTTGTCATGTTTTTACCAAGTCAAATAGTGCAGCAGATAGCAGAATATTTACAGAGCAATCCTGCAAATCGTGATGCAACCACCAAATTCAGCACAAATACTCCTTAGACATTATCTTTTCAAAAAACAACTCGCCACTTGAATTTTCAATAGGCAGCCAGGTCGGGGTCAAGTGTAGTATTATACAGGTGTCAAAATTAAAAAAAAAAAAATACTCCAATCATATTGAAAAGTAGACCACATTATTTGTCTGAAGAGAAAGATTCCAAAAAGGTATACAGCCTGATTCCAATGAAGTTGGGACGTTGTGTAAAATGTAAATAAAAACAGAATACAATGTTTTTCAAATTCTCTTCAACCTATATTCAACTGAATACACCACAAAGACAAGATATTTTGTGTTCAAACTGATAAACTTTGTTTTTGTGCAAATATTTGCTCATTTTGAAATGGATGACAGTGGTATATTTACCACTGTGTTACATCACCTTTCCTTCTAAAAACACTCAATAAGTGTTTGGGAACTGAGGGCACTTACTGTTGAAGCTTTGTAGGTGGACTTCTTTCCCATTCTTGCTTGATGTACGACTTCAGTTGTTCAACAGTCCGGGGTCTCCGTTGTCGTATTTTGCGCTTTATAATGTGCCACACATTTTCAATGGGTGACAGGTCTGGACTGCAGGCAGGCCAGTCTAGTACCCACACTCTTTTACTATGAAGCCACGCTGTTGTAACACGTGCAGAATGTGTCTTGGCATTGTCTTTCTGAAATAAGCAGGGACGTCTCTGAAAAAGACGTTGCTTGGATCCAAAACCTGGATGTACCTTTCAGAATTGATGGTGCCATCACAGATGTGTAAGTTGCCCATGCCATGAGCACTAACACACCTCCATACCATCACAGATGTTGGCTTTTGAACTTTGTGCTGGTAACAATCTGGATGGTCTTTTTCCTCTTTTGTCTGAAGGACATGACGTCCATCATTTCCAAAAACTATTTGAAATGTGGACTCATCAGAAAACAGCACACTTTCCACTTTGTGTCTGTCCATTTCAAATGAGCTCAGGCCCAGAAAAGGCGGCTGCATTTCAGGATGTTGTTGATGTATGGCCTTCACTTTGCATGGTAGAATTTTAACTTTGCACTTGTAGATGTAGCGACAAACTGTTAACTGAAAATGAATTTCTGAAGTGTTCCTGAGCCCACATGGTAAGATTCTGTACACGATGTTGGTTTTTAATGCAGTGCCGCCTGAGGAATCGAAGGTCACGGGCATTCAATGTTGGTTTTCGGCCTTGCTGTAGAAAGTTCTTCTGATTATATTATGGACTGTAGATGATGGAATCCCTAAATTCCTTGTAATTGAACGTTGAGAAACATTGTTCTTAAACTGTTGGACTATTTTTTTCACAAAGTGGTCATCCTCGCCCCATCTTTGCTTCTGAATGGCTGAGACTTTTGGGGATGCTCCTTTTATACCCAATTATGACACTCACAATTAGTGTCCTCAGTTCCCAAACACTTATTGAGTGTTATTAGATAGAAAGCTGATGTAACACAGTGGTAAACATACCACTGTCCCAGCGTTTTGAAACGTATTGCGGGCATCCATTTCAAAATGAGCAAATAATTGCACAAAAACAATAAAGTTTATCAGCTCGAACATTAAATATCTTGTCTTTGTGGTGTATTCAATTGAATATAGGTTGAAGAGGATTTGCAAATCGTATTCTGTTTTTATTTACATTTCACACAATGTCCCAACTTCATTGGAATTGGGGTTGTAGTTTGGACTACCTATGACAAAATTTTATGGCATTATGGAGTAAAAACAACAAGAATGTTGACAAAGGTCAATTTCAGTTTGTACTGGGGTCAAAAATTAAAGTCCAAACTATACCTTTTATCGAATCTTTATATATATACCTTTATTTAACCAGGTAAAAAACTCATTGAGATTAAAACCTCTTTTTCTAGAGTGACCTGGCCAAGATGGCAACACAAAAGCAAAGTAGTTACATCAAACACAAAACACACACATTCGAAAAACAGAATTGCAATACATAGTTACAAAACACAATTACAGAGTCCAGTTGTCCTTAACACTCTGTTCTTTATGATTGTTTTAAATTCTCCCAAAGTTACAAGATGTGTCAATTTGAGGTCCTTCTGCAAAATGTTCCAAGTGGACGGGGCAGCAACTTTAAAAGCCTTTTTGCCCAATTCAGTTCTGACTCTTGGGGCCTGCATCAGTATAACATCCTGAGAGCGCAGGCCATAAGCTCTGAGGTTTCTACACATATATGAACACAAATATGCAGGCAGAAGTCCAAGAATACATCTATAGATAAAAATCAGCCAATGAGAGCGTCTACGAACAGACAAGGATGAACAATGTGCAGCGGCATATAATGAGCAGTGATGTACACGATAACTGCAACCAGTAATAAAACGTAAAGCACAATGGTTTACAGATGGTATTTATGATCAGGCAACTAATGTGGTGTAGTAGTCAATATGATTGGAGCATTTTTAAATATTGACCGCTGTGTAATTCTTCAATTGACCCCTACCTGGCCACCTATTGAAACTTCAAGTGGCCAGTTTGTTTCTTTGGAAAGATAAATGTTTAATGAGTATTTGTGCCAAATTTAGAGCTTGTACAACCCAGTCTCACGGCAAGTTGTGATTCAGCAGCACGAAATATACATTAATATATATGTTTGTGATATTGTGATGAAAAGCGCCTCATTTTCATCACGGCAGCACAAATTCATTCTAATTCATTCCGTGATGGCTGCATAAAAAAAAAAGTGAAGTGGGGAGGTGGGGTGGTTATGGTTAGGGTGGGGGGAAGAATAAGATTAGGTTATGGTTAAGCTTAGGGTCGGGGGTAGGAGTAGGTTTAGAATAGTGAGTTAAGAAAAATCCCGGCACGAAAAATTGACTCATTTCGTCACGGGAGCACGAAAAAACGTGAGACCGGGGTGTGCTTGTATCACCATTTGAAGGATTTTTCATTTATCTGCTGCACTCAAAGGTTGAGCTAGCAAGCTGGTAACCCAAAGGCTTGATATGTAACAATGACCTACTTCTATATATTATTTAACTCTGATTTACCTGGCACAACAAAGTTTCAAATGTTTCAGTTGTATGTTTTTAAGCTATTTATCAAGAAACGTTACGTAACCTGCCCACTCCATGTGTTTTATGCTTGTTCGTGTTGCTTCAAAAACTTAGATTGTGATAGTGTTCACTTGGGAGTACTAATATTCTTATGTTCACATTGTGTTGCATGTACATGCAGTCAACACCATGTTCTCTATTCTAAATTAAATATTTCTACAGAAATACTGGTTTGTAGTTTGTTTTTAGGTTGTGTGTTGTTGTATCTTGTTTGTTTATACAACCCCAAATCAAAAAAGGTTGGTATAGTATGGAAAATGCTAATTAAATAATAATAATTAAAAAAAATTCCATTTTCAATTTCAATTTATTTTCATTTATATAGTACATGTCCAGCTCTCGACTGGTAAGCACTGAAAGCTGAGATAGGCATGTCCCAACTTGTCCTCTAACACTCCGAAACGGAGGTGTTCCTTTGTCTCGCTTCATCAGCGAATCGGTCGTGATGCGCGAAGCCTCCGCGCGGCTTTCCATGACAAAATCTCTTGTTAAAAGTGAAATCTGCCGGAAAATGGCTGATGTCCAGGTCTTGTGATAACCAGAGAAAGAGCACACGACGGTCTCGTATCCACAGAGCCATCAGCTTAGAAATGATCCAGTGGTTTGTGCCGCATCGTCGCAGCTCGCAGCGCGGCGCACCGACCGTCCTTAAAGGGGTCCTTATACCTGTAGTTAAAGTCCTTATTCTCTGTGAAGCCCATAAAATTTTCATTGAAAGCCAGATAAATTTTTCGAATGGTTTCCAGGTGCCAGTCTATAACAGCTTCTGAAAAAATTCTGATGGAAAAAAAGTCCTTTTCATTCTGCCATTTCCAGACAATGAAAATCCGACGAGGGGGCGGGACCACTCCTTCCACAAGGCGTGCTCACAGGCGAATGACGTCACCGACAGGCGTGGAAATACTCACGCATGCGCACAAGGGTTCAAGCATGTCTGACGTAAAAACATATGAATGAAATCCATATAGTTTTTGAAAAAAATAAAAAGGTACGATACTTTACGGACAGACCTCGTATATTCCAGTGAACCCAAATTGTTTAATATCTATCCTTTTTTCACAGGGAAAATTGGTATAATGTTAACATCTTGTTCACCATCATGTATATGTACATCATTATGTATATATACATCTTGTTAACCATTATGTATATGTATTTCTGATGTGTATGTCCAAGTGGTTTGAATGTAAAACAGTTGATGTGTCTATCATGTAAGTTTTCTTCTCCCCTGCAAAACGGCTGCAACAGACTCATTGGGTTGATGTTGGCTTGAACTTACTGAACTTTCTCTTATTTCAAGCTCTTCCAATTGTTGTGAAAGTGTAGGAACACGGACCCACAACAGGGGGCGCAAATGAACAGACAATGGAGGAAGTCAAATAGCACTTTTACTGTTGTGAAATAAGCACAACAAACACGACAGATTACAATAGTAGACAATGAAGTCAAATCACAAAAGGTGTCATGTGGGCAGGCTCGAAGATAGAAGATGTCTGTCCAAAGCAGAACCGGAACCACACGATTTCCTCCGCCACCGAACCCCGGGAATACTGGAGCCGCCAAGTCCCGAACTCCCAGGTGGCCACTGCCTCCGCTTGTCGGATCTGGTACTGCTGGCGAGGAACAAAAACAGATGTGGGTGCGTTTGCACCCAGCAACACGTATGGTGGAAAAACCAACTCCACCTCTCGTCAGGAAAATACTGGTAAGTGCAGGAATGTGAGTACTTATCCAAAAAGTCCAATACAGTCTCCAGCTGTACTACTCACTATCTGCACACAAGCAACAAAGTATTATTGTCAAGAAGACAACACAATTGGCTGAGTACGTTACCTCCTCGGTAGAGCGATATCTCGGCAAAGAGGTGGAGATGACGTCTTGCTGATATACCGATGCGGATAAGATGATTGGTGACAGCTGTTGTAGGTGATAAGTGACAGCTGTCACCCCGGCTGCTCCGGTGAGGCGGCAGCGCCCTCTGGTGCCTGGAGCCCGCACTCCAGGCAGGGTGCCCTCTGGTGGTGGTGGGCCAGCAGTACCTCCTCTTCAGCGGCCCACACAACAGGACCCCCCCCCTCAACGGGCGCCTCCTGGCGCCCGACCAGGCTTGTCCGGGTGGCGGCGGTAGAAATCGGCCAGGAGGGCCGGGTCCAGGATGAAGCTCCTCTTCACCCAGGAGCGTTCTTCGGGTCCGTACCCCTCCCAGTCCACCAAATACTGGAAGCCCCGGCCCATCCTACGGACATCCAAGAGCCGGCGCACAGTCCAAGCCGGCTCGCCATCGATGATCCGGGCAGGAGGTGGTGCCGGACCCAGAGTACAGAGGGGTGAGGTGTGATGCGGCTTTATCCGGGACACATGGAAAACGGGATGGATCCGCAGTGAGGCCGGAAGCTGAAGCCTCACTGCGGCTGGACTGATGACCTTGAGGATCTTGAATGGACCGATGTACCGATCCTGCAGTTTAGGTGAGTCCACTTTGAGGGGAATGTCCTTTGTTGACAACCACACTTCCTGCCGGTCTGCATGGGCTTTCGTCCTCATCCGGGCCCTTAGCAAAGCAGAACGGGCAGCACGCCACACCCGACGGCACTTCCGCAGGTGGGCCTGGACCGAGGGCACACCGACCTCTCCCTCAACCACCGGAAACAAAGGAGGCTGGTACCCCAGACACTCCTCAAAAGGGGAGAGGCCGGTGGCTGACGACACCTGGCTGTTATGGGCATACTCGATCCAGGCCAAATGGGTACTCCAGGCCGCCGGGTGCGCGGCCGTCACGCAACACAGGGCCTGTTCCACCTCCTGATTGGCCCGTTCTGCTTGCCCGTTGGTCTGGGGATGATACCCGGATGAGAGACTCACCGTGGCCCCCAGTTCCCGGCAGAAGCTCCTCCAGACTTGCGAGGAGAACTGGGGACCGCGATCGGAGACGATGTCTGTTGGAATCCCATGCAGCCGGACGACGTGGTGGACCAGGAGGTCCGCTGTCTCCTGGGCAGTCGGGAGCTTCGGGAGGGCCACGAAGTGGGCCGCCTTGGAGAATCGGTCCACTATCATGAGGATGGCGGTGTTGCCCTGGGACGGCGGGAGGCCCGTGACAAAATCCAGGCCAATGTGGGACCAGGGGCGATGAGGCACAGGCAGCGGCTGGAGCAGTCCCGATGCCCTGCGGTGGTCAGCCTTGCCCCTGGCGCAGGTGGTGCAGGCCTGGATATAATCCCGGACGTCGGCCTCTAGGGACGCCCACCAGAAGCGCTGCCGGACAACTGCCACGGTTCTTCGCACCCAAGGATGACAGGAGAACTTGGAGCCGTGACAGAAGTCCAGGACTGCAGCCCTAGCCTAAGGTGGGACGTAATGTCTGTTCTTCAGCCCAGTTCCGGGGTCCGGGCTTCGTGCCAGGGCCTCACGGACGGTTCTCTCTACGTCCCAGGTGAGGGTGGCCACGATAGCGGACTCCGGGATGATGGGTTCCGGTGGATCCGACAACTCCGTTTTGACTTCATCTTCATGTACCCGGGACAAGGCATCCGATCTCTGGTTTTTAGTCCCGGGACGGTAGGTGATCCGGAAGTCAAAACGGCCGAAGAACAGTGACCAGCGGGCTTGCCTGGGGTTCAGCCGCTTGGCGGTCCTGATATACTCCAGGTTCCGGTGGTCAGTGAAAACCGTGAATGGCACGGACGTTCCCTCCAACAGATGTCTCCACTCTTCAAGAGCCTCTTTCACCGCAAGGAGTTCTCGATTGCCGACGTCATAGTTCCTTTCGGCCGGGGTCAACCTGCGGGAAAAATAGGCACACGGGTGAAGGACCTTATCGGTCTCTCCGCTCTGGGAAAGCACAGCTCCTATCCCTGAGTCCGAGGCGTCCATTTCAACCACAAACTGGCGACTAGGATCGGGCTGCACCAGAACGGGTGCAGACGAGAAGCGCCGTTTCAACTCCTTGAACGCGGCATCGCAACGATCCGACCAGGTGAAGGGGACTTTTGGAGAGGTCAGGGCTGTCAGGGGGCTAACTACCTGACTGTAGCCCTTAATGAACCTCCTGTAGAAATTTGCAAAGCCGAGGAACTGTTGCAGTTTCCTACGGCTGGTAGTTTGGGGCCAGTCTCTCACCGCCACGACCTTGGCTGGATCAGGAGCGACGGAGTTAGGGGAGATGATAAACCCCAGGAAGGACAAAGATGTGCGGTGGAACTCGCACTTCTCGCCCTTCACAAACAGCCGGTTCTCTAACAACCACGGCAGGACCTGACGTACATGCCGGACATGGGTCTCAGGATCCGGAGAAAAGATGAGTATATCGTCCAGATATACGAAGACGAATCGGTGCAGGAAATCCTGCAAGACATCATTAACCAATGCTTGGAACGTCGCGGGGGCGTTTGTAAGACCGAACAGCATGACCAGGTACTCAAAGTGACCTAAGGGGTGTTAAATGCCGTCTTCCACTCGTCTCCCTTCCGGATCCGAACCAGGTGATACGCATTTCTAAGATCTAGCTTAGTGAACAATTGGGCTCCATGCAGGGGCGTGAACACTGAATCCAACAAGGGCAATGGGTATCAGTTACGAACCGTGATTTCGTTCAGCCCCCTGTAATCAATGCATGGACGTAGTCCGCCATCCTTTTTCCCCACAAAAAAGAAACCTGCACCCATCGGGGAGGTGGAATTCCGGATCAACCCGGCAGCTAAAGAGTCCCGGATGTAGGTCTCCATTGATTCGCGCTCAGGTCGTGAGAGGTTGTACAGCCTGCTGGACGGAAACTCAACGCCTGGAACCAAATCAATGGCACAATCGTACGGGCGGTGCGGGGGAAGGGTGAGCGCCAGATCCTTACTGAACACGTCCACAAGGTCATGGTACTCCACCGGCACCGTCCCGAGATTGGGCGGGACTCTGACCTCCTCCTTAGCCTGGGAACCGGGAGGAACCAAGGAACCTAAACATACCCGATGGCAGGTCTCGCTCCACTGAACCACTACCCCGGACGGCCAATCGATCCGGGGATTGTGTTTTAACATCCAGGGGAACCCGAGAATCACACGGGAGGTGGCAGGAGTCACAAAAAACTTGATCTCCTCCCGGTGGTTCCCTGACATCACCAGAGTTACTGGAGGTGTCTTATGTGTGATTAAAGGGAGTAGGGAGCCATCTAGTGCCCATACTTGCACAGGTGAAGTAAGTGCCACCAGAGGGAGCCCTGCCTCCCTGGCCCATTTGCTGTCTAGCAAATTCCCTTCAGAGCCCGTGTCCACCAGTGCTGGGGCCTGAAGGGTTAAATCCTCATAAAGGATTGTAACTGGGAGTCATGTGGCAATATGGGTGTGTCCCACGTGAATGTCTTGGCCCACCCCTAGCCCAGTTTCTAGGGGCGGGCGTTGGTGTTTAACCGCTCGGGGCAGTCCCTCACCTGATGCTCTATCGAGCCACAAACAAAGCACGCTCCGCGGACCAGCCTCCTCTGTCTATCCGGTGGTCTAAATGTGGCCCTGCTCGTGTCCATAGCTTCATCAGCAGGGGGAGCTGTAACCACACGGAGCGTAGAGGCCGTGGAGCGTGGGGAGGGCGGAGCTCGGTCGGAGCTGGAAGGGAGAGGGACGGCGCGTGCCCGGCCACGCCCTTCATCTCGTTCCCGACGGCGTTCTTCTAACCGATTGTCTAATCGTATAACGAGATCAATAAGCCCATCTAAATCCCGCGGTTCGTCCTTAGCCACCAGGTGCTCCTTCAGGACCAACGACAGTCAGTTTACGAAGGCGGCGCGGAGGGCAGTGCTATTCCAGCCGGACCTCGCAGCCGCGATGCGGAAGTCGACTGCATAAGCAGCTGCGCTCCGGCGCCCCTGTCTCATTGACAGCAGCACGGCTGAAGCGGTCTCTCCTCTATTTGGGTGATTGAACACTGTTCTGAACTCCCTCACAAACCCATCATATGTCTGAAGGAGCCGTGAATTTTGCTCCCAGAGCGCTGTAGCCCAAGCGCGTGCCTCACCGCGAAGCAGATTTATCACATAAGCTATTTTGCTAGCACCAGTCGCGTACATGACGGGACGTTGTGCGAAGACGAGCGAACACTGCATAAGATAGTCCGTGCACGTCTCCACACAACCCCCGTACGGCTCTGGAGGGCTTATGTATGCTTCCAGGGAAGGTGGGAGGGGTCGTTGAACGACCTGTGGAACGTCACTGTTACGCACAGGGTCGACAGGAGGGAGAGCCGCAGCAGCGCCCTGAGGGCGCGCTTCCACCTGCGTGGCAAGAGCCTCCACCCTGCGGTTAAGGAGGACGTTCTGCTCGGTCATTAGATCCAACCGAGCCGTTAAGGCGGTGAGGATTCGCTGCAACTCACCGATCATTCCTCCTGCGGACGCCTGTGCGCCCTGTTCTTCCATTGGCCGTTCAACAGCCGGTTGACGCCCCTCGGGATCCATGACGTTGGCCGAGATATCCTGTTGTGAAAGTGTAGGAACACGGACCCACAACAGGGGGCACAAATGAACGGACAATGGAGGAAGTCAAATAGCACTTTTACTGTTGTGAATAAGCACAACAAACATGACAGATTACAATAGTAGACAATGAAGTCAAATCACAAAAGGTGTCATGTGGGCAGGCTCGAAGATAGAAGACGTCTGTCCAAAGCAGAACCGGAACCACACGATTTCCTCCGCCACCAAACCCCGGGAATACTGGAGCCGCCAAGTCCCAAACTCCCAGGTGGCCACTGCCTCCGCTTGTCGGATCTGGTACTGCTGGCGAGGAACAAAAACAGTTAGATGTGGGTGCGTTTGCACCCAGCAACACGTATGGTGGAAAAACCACCTCCACCTCTCGTCAGGAAAATACTGGTAAGTGCAGGAATGTGAGTACTTATCCAAAAAGTCCAATACAGTCTCCAGCTGTACTACTCACTATCTGCACACAAGCAACAAAGTATTATTGTCAAGAAGACAACACAATTGGCTGAGTACGTTACCTCCTCGGTAGAGCGATATCTCGGCAAAGAGGTGGAGATGACGTCTTGCTGATATACCGATGCGGATCAGATGATTGGTGACAGCTGTCGTAGGTGATAAGTGACAGCTATCACCCCGGCTGCTCCGGTGAGGCGGCAGCGCCCTCTGGTGCCTGGAGCCCGCACTCCAGGCAGGGTGCCCTCTGGTGGTGGTGGGCCAGCAGTACCTCCTCTTCAGCGGCCCACACAACACCAATATTGTGTATCCATCCATCCATCCATCCATCCATTCATCCATCTTCTTCCGCTTTATCCGGAGTCAGGTCGCGGGGGCAGCAGCTCAAGCAAAGCCGCCCAGACCTCCCGATCCACACACACCTCCCCCAGCTCCTCCGGGGGAACCCCAAGGCGTTCCCAAGCCAGCCGAGAGATGTACAGTGACCAGCGGGCTTGCCTGGGGTTCAGCCGCTTGGCGGTCCTGATATACTCCAGGTTCCGGTGGTCAGTGAAAACCGTGAATGGCACGGACGTTCCCTCCAACAGATGTCTCCACTCTTCAAGAGCCTCTTTCACCGCAAGGAGTTCTCGATTGCCGACGTCATAGTTCCTTTCGGCCGGGGTCAACCTGCGGGAAAAATAGGCACACGGGTGAAGGACCTTATCGGTCTCTCCGCTCTGGGAAAGCACAGCTCCTATCCCTGAGTCCGAGGCGTCCATTTCAACCACAAACTGGCGACTAGGATCGGGCTGCACCAGAACGGGTGCAGACGAGAAGCGCCGTTTCAACTCCTTGAACGCGGCATCGCAACGATCCGACCAGGTGAAGGGGACTTAGTGAACAATTGGGCTCCATGCAGGGGCGTGAACACTGAATCCAACAAGGGCAATGGGTATCAGTTACGAACCGTGATTTCGTTCAGCCCCCTGTAATCAATGCATGGACGTAGTCCGCCATCCTTTTTCCCCACAAAAAAGAAACCTGCACCCATCGGGGAGGTGGAATTCCGGATCAACCCGGCAGCTAAAGAGTCCCGGATGTAGGTCTCCATTGATTCGCGCTCAGGTCGTGAGAGGTTGTACAGCCTGCTGGACGGAAACTCAACGCCTGGAACCAAATCAATGGCACAATCGTACGGGCGGTGCGGGGGAAGGGTGAGCGCCAGATCCTTACTGAACACGTCCACAAGGTCATGGTACTCCACCGGCACCGTCCCGAGATTGGGCGGGACTCTGACCTCCTCCTTAGCCTGGGAACCGGGAGGAACCAAGGAACCTAAACATACCCGATGGCAGGTCTCGCTCCACTGAACCACTACCCCGGACGGCCAATCGATCCGGGGATTGTGTTTTAACATCCAGGGGAACCCGAGAATCACACGGGAGGTGGCAGGAGTCACAAAAAACTTGATCTCCTCCCGGTGGTTCCCTGACACCACCAGAGTTACTGGAGGTGTCTTATGTGTGATTAAAGGGAGTAGGGAGCCATCTAGTGCCCATACTTGCACAGGTGAAGTAAGTGCCACCAGAGGGAGCCCTGCCTCCCTGGCCCATTTGCTGTCTAGCAAATTCCCTTCAGAGCCCGTGTCCACCAGTGCTGGGGCCTGAAGGGTTAAATCCTCATAAAGGATTGTAACTGGGAGTCATGTGGCAATATGGGTGTGTCCCACGTGAATGTCTTGGCCCACCCCTAGCCCAGTTTCTAGGGGCGGGCGTTGGTGTTTAACCGCTCGGGGCAGTCCCTCACCTGATGCTCTATCGAGCCACAAACAAAGCACGCTCCGCGGACCAGCCTCCTCTGTCTATCCGGTGGTCTAAATGTGGCCCTGCTCGTGTCCATAGCTTCATCAGCAGGGGGAGCTGTAACCACACGGAGCGTAGAGGCCGTGGAGCGTGGGGAGGGCGGAGCTCGGTCGGAGCTGGAAGGGAGAGGGACGGCGCGTGCCCGGCCACGCCCTTCATCTCGTTCCCGACGGCGTTCTTCTAACCGATTGTCTAATCGTATAACGAGATCAATAAGCCCATCTAAATCCCGCGGTTCGTCCTTAGCCACCAGGTGCTCCTTCAGGACCAACGACAGTCAGTTTACGAAGGCGGCGCGGAGGGCAGTGCTATTCCAGCCGGACCTCGCAGCCGCGATGTGGAAGTCGACTGCATAAGCAGCTGCGCTCCGGCGCCCCTGTCTCATTGACAGCAGCACGGCTGAAGCGGTCTCTCCTCTATTTGGGTGATTGAACACTGTTCTGAACTCCCTCACAAACCCATCATATGTCTGAAGGAGCCGTGAATTTTGCTCCCAGAGCGCTGTAGCCCAAGCGCGTGCCTCACCGCGAAGCAGATTTATCACATAAGCTATTTTGCTAGCACCAGTCGCGTACATGACGGGACGTTGTGCGAAGACGAGCGAACACTGCATAAGATAGTCCGTGCACGTCTCCACACAACCCCCGTACGGCTCTGGAGGGCTTATGTATGCTTCCAGGGAAGGTGGGAGGGGTCGTTGAACGACCTGTGGAACGTCACTGTTACGCACAGGGTCGACAGGAGGGAGAGCCGCAGCAGCGCCCTGAGGGCGCGCTTCCACCTGCGTGGCAAGAGCCTCCACCCTGCGGTTAAGGAGGACGTTCTGCTCGGTCATTAGATCCAACCGAGCCGTTAAGGCGGTGAGGATTCGCTGCAACTCACCGATCATTCCTCCTGCGGACGCCTGTGCGCCCTGTTCTTCCATTGGCCGTTCAACAGCCGGTTGACGCCCCTCGGGATCCATGACGTTGGCCGAGATATCCTGTTGTGAAAGTGTAGGAACACGGACCCACAACAGGGGGCACAAATGAACGGACAATGGAGGAAGTCAAATAGCACTTTTACTGTTGTGAAATAAGCACAACAAACATGACAGATTACAATAGTAGACAATGAAGTCAAATCACAAAAGGTGTCATGTGGGCAGGCTCGAAGATAGAAGACGTCTGTCCAAAGCAGAACCGGAACCACACGATTTCCTCCGCCACCAAACCCCGGGAATACTGGAGCCGCCAAGTCCCAAACTCCCAGGTGGCCACTGCCTCCGCTTGTCGGATCTGGTACTGCTGGCGAGGAACAAAAACAGTTAGATGTGGGTGCGTTTGCACCCAGCAACACGTATGGTGGAAAAACCACCTCCACCTCTCGTCAGGAAAATACTGGTAAGTGCAGGAATGTGAGTACTTATCCAAAAAGTCCAATACAGTCTCCAGCTGTACTACTCACTATCTGCACACAAGCAACAAAGTATTATTGTCAAGAAGACAACACAATTGGCTGAGTACGTTACCTCCTCGGTAGAGCGATATCTCGGCAAAGAGGTGGAGATGACGTCTTGCTGATATACCGATGCGGATCAGATGATTGGTGACAGCTGTCGTAGGTGATAAGTGACAGCTATCACCCCGGCTGCTCCGGTGAGGCGGCAGCGCCCTCTGGTGCCTGGAGCCCGCACTCCAGGCAGGGTGCCCTCTGGTGGTGGTGGGCCAGCAGTACCTCCTCTTCAGCGGCCCACACAACACCAATATTGTGTATCCATCCATCCATCCATCCATCCATCCATTCATCCATCTTCTTCCGCTTTATCCGGAGTCAGGTCGCGGGGGCAGCAGCTCAAGCAAAGCCGCCCAGACCTCCCGATCCACACACACCTCCCCCAGCTCCTCCGGGGGAACCCCAAGGCGTTCCCAAGCCAGCCGAGAGATGTAGTCCCTCCAGCGTGTCCTGGGTCTTCCCTGGGGCCTCCTCCCAGTGGGATGTGCCCGGAACACCTCTCCGAGCCCAACCAGCCCCCTGAACACATGTCCAGGGGGCATCCGGAAAAGATGCCCGAGCCACCTCAACTGACTCCTTTCGACGTGGAGGAGCAGTGGCTTGACTCCGAGCTCCTCCCGAGTGACCGAGCTCCTCACCCTATCTCTAAGGGAGCGCCCAGCCACCCTGCGGAGGAAACTCATCTCGGCCGCTTGTACTCGCGACCTCGTTCTTTCGGTCATGAGCCAAATCTCATGACCATAGGTGAAGATCGTAGCGTAGATCGATCGGTAAATCGAGAGCTTTGCCCCCCTACTCAGCTCTCTCTTCACCACAACGGTCCGATACAGCGACTGCATCACTGCAGACGCTGCACCGATCCGTCTATCGATCTCACGCTCCATCAGTCCCTCACTCGTGAACAAGACCCCGAGATACTTAAACTCCTCCACTTGAGGCAAAGACACTCCACCGACCTGAAGAGGGCAAAGCACCTTTTTCCGGTCGAGAACCATGGCCTCGGATTTGGAGGTGCTGATTTTCATCCCGGACGCTTCACACTCGGCTGCAAACCGCCCCAGTGCACGCTGAAGGTCCTGATTTGTTGAAGCCAACAGAACCACATCATCCGCAAACAGCAGAGACGAGATTCTGTGGTTCCCAAACCAGACCCTCTCTACACCCTGGCTGCGCCTAGAAATTCTGTCCATAAAAATAATGAACAGAACTGGTGACAAAGGGCAGCCCTGGCGGAGGCCAACGTGCACTGGAAACAGGTTTGACTTACTACCGGCAATGCGAACCAAGCTCCTGCTGCGGTCGTACAGGGACCGGATATCCCTTAGCAAAGGACCCCCATACTCCCGGAGCACTCCCCACAGGGTGCCCCGAGGGACACGGTCGAACGCCTTCTCCAGATCCACAAAACACATGTGGACTGGTTGGGCGAAAACCAGGACGAAAACCACACTGCTCCTCCTGAATCCGAGGTTCGACCATCGGTCGAATTCTCCTCTCCAGCACTCTGGAATAGACCTTGTGTATCCTTCATATGAAATACATGTTTATGGCTGAGGTGGTTAGTGAAGCATCCAGAGACGCAACAAGTAATTCCCGGCATTCTGAGCCTTTTCTTTACTTTCTGAGTGTGTCTGTGCGTCTGCAGCAGGCATGGATTTCCCACAATCCCCTGCGTGACCAAAATCCAATATGGCGGGTGTGCAATCTCCCTATTGTTTAATGATATTGTGCACTAGAGAGGGTGAAATATGCATTTTTTTCCTAACCTATCATGATATGAGTTTTGCCATGTTCTTTTATTTTACTCTTTGGTTTGCATTATTGTTTCTCTGTTCAGTTGCTTTCTTGCATGTTTATTCTCTTGTTGGGTTTTTTTTCCTGCTTGGGTCTTTCTGTCCCTTTCTCTCTTGTCTGTCTCTTGGTTCTTGGTGGTGGGCTTTTCTCTCTCTGGCCACACCCTTGTTCTGGTGCTTTCCATGCACACCTGTTCTCAATTTGCAGCTCATCACCTGGGTGTATTTAAGGTTCACTGTTTGCTCTGCTCCCTTGCCAGATTGATGCACCTTGTGCCTTCTCTCCAGCTCCATTTGGTGTATTTCCTCAACCTGCTTGTGTTGGGAAAGTGTAGAGACATGGACCCACAACAGGGGGCATAAATGAACGGACAATGGATAAGCCAAAAACAACAATTTACTGTTGTGAAGTGCACAACGAAATACAAACAATCACAGAGTCAATCAATGTACAAAGGTGACGTGTGGGCAGGCTCGAGGATAGAAGACGTCTGTCCAGAGAAGAGCCGGGTCCCACACGATTTCCACTGCCAACGGATCTGGAGCACACTGGAGCCGTCAAGTCCTGAGTCCCCAGGTGGCCACCGTCTCCAGCTGTCAGATCTGGTACTGCTGGCAGGAAGCAGAAACGATTAATGGGTGTGTGCACACACCCAGCAAAATAGTCAGCAAGCACTTCCTTTCCAGTGGGGAAAAACACTTCCACCTCCTGATCTCACAATATCCACAGTTCGTGCAGATCCCAAATTACACTTAACCGCTGAGGAGCGGGAACGCCAACTCCTCCCGACTTCTACAACCTCAGCTCCAGCTGCAAGTGTAACGGGCTATGTCTGCAAACTCAGAATTGATAGTTAAACAGCTGTCCAAGCCTAGATGCAAAGGACATCACAACTACGATTAGCTACAAACTTAATATGTGCAAACTGCACAAGACGGCTGAGTTGTTTTACCTGAATGGTTTGACGATTTCTCATCAGGAAGGTGGAGTTGCTGCCTGGCTTTTATGGGACGTGGTGATTGATGGTTGATGTGTGACAGCTGTCACTCCAGGCTGCTTCTGGGAGGTGGCTGCGCCCTCTCGTGCCTGAAGCCCGCACTTCAGGCAGGGCGCCCTCTGGCGGTGGGCCAGCAGTACCTCCTCTTCAGCGGCCCACACAACAGGACCCCCCCCTCAACGGGCGCCTCCTGGCGCCCGACCAGGTTTGTCCGGGTGTCGGCGGTAGAAATCGGCCAGGAGGGCCGGGTCCAGGATAAAGCTCCTCTTCACCCAGGAGCGTTCTTCGGGTCCATAACCCTCCCAGTCCACCAAATACTGGAATCCCCGGCCCTGACGATGGACATCCAGGAGCCTGCACACAGTCCAAGCAGGCTCCCCGTCGATGATCTGGGCAGGAGGCGGCACCAGTCCGGGGGCGCAGAGGGAAGAGGCGTGGTACGGTTTGATGCGGGAAACATGGAAAACTGGGTGGATCTGCAGTGAAGCTGAAGCTGCCAGCTTCCGGACTGAGAACCTTGAGGATTGTGAATGGTCCAATGTATCGGTCTTTCAGTTTTTGGGATTCCACTTGCAATGGGATGTCCTTCGTTGACAACCAAACCTCCTGCCTGGGCTGGTATGCAGGGGCTGGGGAACGCCGGCGGTCTGCATGGGCCTTGGCCCTCATCCGGGCTTTGAGCAGGGCAGAGCGGGCAGTACGCCACACCCGACGGCACCTCCTCAGATGGGCCTGGACCGAGGGCACCCCGACCTCTCCCTCCACAAGTGGAAACAATGGGGGCTGGTACCCCAAACATACTTCGAACGGGGAGAGGCCAGTGGCAGATGAAATTTGGCTGTTGTGAGCGTACTCGATCCAGGTCAGATGGTTGCTCCAGGCCGTCGGGTGTGCGGAGGTCACGCAGCGGAGGGCCTGCTCCAAATCCTGGTTCGCCCGCTCTGCCTGTCCATTCATCTGGGAATGGTACCCGGACGAGAGGCTTACGGTGGCCCCCAGTTCCTGACAGAAACTCATCCAGACTTGTGAGGAGAACTGGGGACCACGGTCTGAGATGACATCGGATGGAATCCCATGCAGACGCACAACATGGTGGACCAGGAGGTCTGCGGTCTCCTGGGCCATTGGGAGCTTCGGGAGGGCCACGAAGTGGGCTGCCTTGGAGAACCGGTCCACTATCGTGAGGATGGTGGTCATGCCCTGGGACGGTGGGAGGCCCGTGACGAAGTCCAGGCCAATGTGGGACCAGGGCGATGAGGCACAGGCAACGGATGGAGGAGTCCTTGTGCTTTCTGATGGTCTGCCTTGCCCCTGGCGCAGGTGGTACAGGCCTGGACATACTCCTGGATGTCGGCTTCCATGGACGCCCACCAGAAGTGCTGCCGGACCACTGCCACGGTTCTTCGCACCCCTGGGTGACAGGAGCGCTTGGAACCGTGACAGAAGTCCAAGACTGCAGCTCTGGCTTCTGGTGGGACGTAAAGTCTGTTCTTAGGGCCGTTCCCTGGGTCCGGGTTCCGTGCCAGGGCCTCCCGGATGGTCTTCTCCACATCCCAGGTGAGGTTGGCCATGATAGTGGACTCGGGGAGGATAGGACCCAGTGGATCTGACAGCTCGGTTTTGACTTCCTCTTCATGGACCCGGGACAGGGCGTCAGCTCGTTGGTTCTTGGTCCCGGGGCGGTAGGTGATCTGGAAGTCAAAACGCCCAAAGAACAGTGACCAGCGGGCTTGCCTGGGGTTCAGACGCTTGGCGGTCCGGATGTACTCCAGGTTCCGATGGTCCGTGAAAACTGTAAATGGTACCGCAGCTCCCTCCAACAGGTGTCTCCACTCCTCAAGAGCCTCTTTCACCGCTAGGAGTTCCCGATTGCCGACGTCATAGTTCCGCTTTGCCGGGGTCAACCTGCGGGAAAAATAGGCACAAGGGGGGAGGACCTTATCGGACTCCCTGCTCTGGGACAGCACGGCTCCTATCCCTGAGTCAGAGGCATCCACTTCAACAATAAACTGGCAATTGGGATCGGGCTGCACCAGAACTGGTGCAGTCGAGAACCGGCGTTTCAACTCCCTAAACGCGGCGTCGCACCGATCCGACCAGGTGAAGGGGACTTTAGTGGAGGTAAGGGCTGTCAGGGAGCTAACTACCTGGCTGTAACCCTTGATGAACCTCCGGTAAAAATTTGCGAAGCCGAGGAACTGCTGCAATTTCCTACGGCTCGTCGGTTTGGGCCAATCTCTCACCGCCGCCACCTTGGCCGGATCAGGGGTGACGGAGTTGGAGGAGATTATGAACACCAAGAAGGACAAAGAAGTGCGGTGGAACTCGCACTTCTCACCCTTCACAAACAGCCGGTTCTCCAACAACCACTGCAGGACCTGAGGTACATGCTTAACATGGGTCTCAGGATCTGGGGAGAAGATGAGGATATCGTCCAGGTATACGAAGACGAACCGATGCAGGACGTCCCGCAAGACGTCATTAACCAAGGCTTGGAACGTCGGGGGCGCATTGGTGAGGCCGAACGGCATGACCAGGTACTCAAAGTGACCTAACGGGGTGTTAAACGCCGTCTTCCACTCGTCTCCCTTCCGGATCCGAACCAGGTGGTACGCATTCCTAAGATCCAATTTAGTGAATATTTGGGCTCCATGCAAGGGCGTGAACACCGAATGCAACAGAGGTAACGGGTATCGGTTGCGAACCGTAATTTCGTTCAGCCCTCTGTAATCGATGCATGGACGGAGTCCACTGTCTTTCTTGCCCACAAAAAAGAAACCTGCACCCATCGGGGAGGTGGAGTTCCGGATCAACCCGGCAGCTAAAGAGTCCCGGATGTACGTCTCCATTGATTCGCGCTCAGGACGTGAGAGATTGTACAACCTGCTGGACGGGTACTCAACGCCCGGGATCAAATCAATGGCACAATCGTACGGACGGTGTGGGGGAAGAGTGAGTGCCAGATCTTTGCTGAAGACGTCAGCAAGATCATGGTACTCCTCAGGCACCGCCGACAGATTGGGGGGGACTTTAACCTCCTCATTAGCTGTCACACCGGGTGGAACCGAGGATCCTAAGCATTCCCGGTGGCAGGTTTCGCTCCACTGCATCACTACCCCAGACGGCCAATCTATCCGGGGATTGTGCTTAACCATCCATGGAAATCCCAAATCACTCGGGAGGTAGAAGGTGTTACATAAAACACAATCTCCTCCCTGTGGTTCCCAGACACAACCAAGGTCACGGGCTGTGTCTGGTGTGTGATTAATGGGAGAAGGGTGCCATCTAGTGCCCGTACCTTCAATGGTGAAGGTAGAGCCACTAGAGGGAGCCCTATCTCCCTTGCCCATCTGCTATCCAGCAGATTCCCTTCCGACCCCATGTCCACCAGTGCTGGGGCGTGAAGGGTTAGATCCCCACTCAGGATCGTCACTGGGGATGCGTGCGGATCTACGGGATTTCCCCGCGTGAATGTTATGGCCCACCCTTAGCCCAGTCTCTAGGGGCGGGCATTGTAGTTTAACCGCTTGGGGCAGTTCTTTTGTATGTGCTCACTCGAGCCACAGAAAACACATTCTCCGCGGGCCAGCCTCCATTGTCTGTCATTAGATTTTTACTTTAGCCCTGCTCGTGTCCATAGCTTCGTCAGCAGGGGAGCTGTTACCACACGGAGCTCTCCAGCTGTGGAGCGTGGGGATGGTGGCACCCTTTCAGACCCGGAAGGAAGAGGGACGGCTCGCGCCCGGCCACGCCCTTCGGCCCGCTCCCGACGATGTTCCTCTAATCAGTTGTCTAACCGTATGACCAGGTCGATAAGCCCGTCAAAATCCCGTGGCTCATCCTTAGCCAGCAGATGCTCCTTTAGGACCGGAGACAGTCCGTTTATGAAGGTGGTGCGAAGTGCAACAGTATTCCAGCTGGACCTCGCAGCCGCGATGCGGAAGTCGACTGCATACTCGGCCGCACTCCGACGTCCCTGTCTCATTGACAGCAGCACGGTCGAAGCGGTCTCGCCTCTATTGGGATGATCAAACACTTGTTTAAACTCCCTCGCAAACCCAGTATAAGTGGTTAGGAGCCGTGAATTTTGCTCCCAGAGCACCGTAGCCCAGGTGCGTGCCTCTCCTCGAAGCAGATTTATAACATAAACCACCTGGCTGGCATCTGACGCGTACATGACGGGACGCTGTGCAAAGACGAGCGAACACTGCATCAGGAAGTCTGCGCACGTCTCCACACAACCTCCGTACGGCTCCGGAGGGCTTATGTATGCTTCTGGGGATGGTGGGGGGGGGGTTCGTTGAATCACCACTGGAATGTCTGTATTCAGCACCTGAACAGCAGGAGGAGGAGCTGCAGCAGCGCCCTGCGTGCGCACTTCCACCTGGGCGGTGAGAGCCTCCATCCTCCGATTGAGAATAACATTCTGCTCGGTCACCAAGTCCAACCGAGCAGTGAAGGCGGTTAAGAATTGCTGCAGCTCACCTAATACGCCTCCTGCCGGCGCCTGTGCACCCTGCGTTTCCATTGGTGGTTCACCCAATGGTTGACACCCCTCGGAATCCATGACGCTGCCGAGAAATCCTGTTGGGAAAGTGTAGAGACACGGACCCACAACAGGGGGCGTAAATGAACGGACAATGGATAAGCCAAAAACAACAATTTACTGTTGTGAAGTGCACAACGAAATACAAACAATCACAGATTTTGGAGTCAATCAATGTACAAAGGTGACGTGTGGGCAGGCTCGAGGAAAGAAGACGTCTGTCCAGAGAAGAGCCGGGTCCCACACGATTTCCACTGCCAACGGATCTGGAGCACACTGGAGCCGTCAAGTCCTGAGTCCCCAGGTGGCCACCGTCTCCAGCTGTCAGATCTGGTACTGCTGGCAGGAAGCAGAAACAATTAATGGTGGGTGTGTGTGCACACACCCAGCAAAACAGTCAGCAAGCAGTTCTTTTCCAGTGGGGAAAAACACTTCCACCTCCTGATCTCACAATATCCACAGTTCGTGCAGATCCCAAATTACACTTAACCGTTGAGGAGCGGGACCGCCAACTCCTCCCGACTTCTACAACCTCAGCTCCAGCTGCAAGTGTAATGGGTTACGTCTGCAAACTCAGAATTGACAGTTAAACAGCTCTCCAAGCCTAGATGCAAAGGACGTTACAACTACTAAAGAACATGGATTATAAAATAGTAGACAATATGACAACTGTGATTGATAACTTATTAGAATGTATAACTATTGAAATATGTGAAGAAAAAAGCAAAAATGTATTAGTCAGCTGTATATATAGAGCACCAGGATCTAGTATTGAAACATTCACTGACTGTATGGGAAAAATGTTCTCAAAAACTAATCAAAAAACTGTGTTCATTTGTGGTGAATTAAATATTGATCTGCTCAATCCAAATAAGCATAAAATAACAGATGAATTTATCAGTATAATGTACAGTATGAGTTTATATCCAAAAATCACCAGGCCAAGCAGAATTACATCCCATAGTGCTACCTTAATTGATAATATATTCAGCAATGATATTGAGAATAACACTGTGAGTGGATTATTACTCAATGACATTAGTGATCATCTACCAGTTTTTCATCGTTTATAATAGAAACATCGGCGGAATCAGCCAGAGGAGAAAATAAAATACAGGCGAGTGCGGACAGAGGAAAACATGAACACACTAAAGAAGGATTTACAGGAGCAAAACTGGGAAAAGGTATTACGGTGAAAGTGATGTTGATAGTGCATATGAAACTTTTTTACAATATTTACATCATTATATGATAAAAATTGTCCAATTAAACAAGACTACAGAAAACAAAAAATCCAAGCTCGACCATGGATGACGAAAGGGTTACAAAACTGCATGTAATAAGAAAATACACTGTACAGAGAAATTCATAAACTAAAGACTAAAGAGGCAGAAAATAGATATAAGAAATACAAAATAGATTAACTAATATTATACGGGTATGTAGGAAGGAATATTATAGTAACATATTATATAATAACAAAAACAATATTAAAGGAATATGGGATATATTAAATAGCATTATCAAAAATGGTAATAAAAAACAGAGTTACCCTCAGTATTTCATTGATAATAATGTCAAGAAGGAAAATAAGGATGAGGTAGGTCAACGGTTTTAATAATTGTTTTGTAAATATTGGACCAAGCTTGGCAGAAAAAATTCCCGATTCCCAACCTGAGGATTGGGATAATAATCTCATAGAAATCCCTGTTCAATGTTCCTCACAGCAGTGGATGGAAAATAAATTATACACATTGTGAATAATTGTAAATATAAAACATCTACCGATTTAAATGAAATTGATATGGTGGTGGTAAAACAGGTCATTGAATGAATTGTAGAACCATTAACATACATCTGTAACTTATCATTTCAAACCGGTAAATTTCCCAATCAAATACAAATAGCTAAGGTTGTGCCGCTGTATAAGACTGGGGATAGACACCACTTCACAAATTATAGACTTGTTTTCTTTGCTTCCACAATTTTCCAAATTATTAGAAAAGTTATTCAATAATAGATTACACAAATTCATAAATAAACATAAGTTACTTACTGATAGTCAATATGGATTCAGAGCACATAGTTCAACATCACTTGCATTAATAGAATCAGTTGAGGAGATTAAAAACGCCATAGACCACAAATTACATTCAGTTGGAATATTTATAGACCTTAAAAAGGCTTTTGATACAATCAATCATGACATATTAATCAATAAACTTGAACAGTATGGGATTAGGGGGGTGGTGTGCACTGGGTGAGAAGCTACTTAAGTAACAGAAAAAACAGTTTGTGAAGTTGGGGGGAATATACATCATCATGCTTGGACAATGCTTGTGGCGTCCCACAGGGGTCAGTATTGGGTCCAAAACTGTTTCTAATTTATATAAATGATATTGTCAATGTTTCCAAAATATTAAATTAGTATTATTTGCAGATGACACAAGCATTTTTTGTTCAGGGGGGGGGATTGCAGGAGTTACTGAGGAGGATCAGTTAGAAATGGGGAAAATTGAAAATATGGTTTGACAGAAAACAATTATCATTAACTTAAGTAAAACAAATACATGTTATTTGGCTATTGTAATACAGACATACAGGTTCAGTTACAAGTCGAGGGGGGTAGATATTGAAAGGTACATGAAAATAAGTTTCTGGGGTGATAATAGATGATACGATAAACTTTTGTTTTACAATCAAATTCTTAAAATTCACAGACTTGGTTCATTTTCAAACAGTACAAATCGTGTATTAAAGCAATAAACAATTTACTTCCAGCAAATATTAAAAATACGTTTTTTAACAGATCAGGAGATTGCAGTCTGAGGGGGAAATTTAATTTAAAGCATCAGTGGGCACGAACAACATTAAAAGGTTTCTGTATTTCTGTCTGTGGGTGAGGATGGAACAGATTGGGAGTGGGGCTCAAGCAATGTCCAAGCATGAACCGGTTCAAACAGCGGTACAAAATATGTTTTTTTCTAGGTATAGGGAGGAGGAAGGGTAATGAGGGTTAGGGTGTTTTTGTTTTTTGCTTCGGCTTGTAATATAGTATTTTGTATGTAAGTAGGTATGTGTAGGTGTATATTTATGTTTGTATAATATATATATATATATATATATATATCGGTTTAGGTGTGTAGGAATCTATGTGTATATGTGGCAAAGGGTATCACTGGTTGTGGGGAAGAAGGGGTAGGGAAAAATAAGCTGATTCTTCATCCTACCCCTTTTCGGATATGTTGGGTACACAGTAGGAACTTTTTGTTGTTGTCTTCACTGATCTATCTTGTAATTGTTGTTGTATCAAATGTTCCAAATAAACAGTTTTCATCATTTATTCATTCAACTGTTCAGCTTCTCTTTTCTTTCTTTCTTTTTTTTTTTTTTTTTTTTGGTGAGCATTCCAAGCTCTTTATTTTGAAAATCTCACCTTCATAAACCTGTCTGAGTCATCACTCACTGCAGCTCCAAGCATGCATGCTCTGCAACCTGACTTCTGTTCCACACAAACCATGTGCCTGTGACAAGCGTGTGGACAGACGGAAGGAGGGAGCCAGAGAGAGAGACACAGAGAGAGAGGGAAGGAGTTTCTCCCAAAAAAGTCATTCATAAGTCATAAGTGTAAAAAGTCATAGTGTAAAAAAAAAGGGGGGGATTCTTGTTTTTGTGGTAGACTAAGCCAGTGTTCAAACTTTACTTATTGTTCCGTTATGTTTGCATTATCTTTTAATTTGATGTTCTTAATTAATGAAGTGACCTCGTTTTGAGGTTTTTTTTTTCCCTTTTATTGATTAGTATCAAATCATGATTGCAATAACCTGTTGACATCACTAGTTTGTATTAACGCCAATGTTTATTTATCCATTCATTCAATCATTTTAACCCCATTACTTGCCCCAAATTGCCTGTTACAACTTTTTTTGGTACGTGTTACGGGCCTAATGCAGGAATGGAAACAAATATATTAACAAATGAAATCAAGTTGACCCCTCACAACATGGAATGTTTGGGTTTATGCTGTCTGCAATTAAATAGAAGTCAAAATCACTGCAGCATTTTTATTTATTTATTTATTTATTTGAGGTTGTATTTTTGATGCTGGTCTGACTTTTTTCTGATCTGGGGTTGCAGGATACAAATTTGCAGTTTGAATTATTTTCAGTCCTGCCAACCATAACAGCTCCCAGACGTTATAACACTGCCCTATGTGGAAGGTCCAAAAACCTTACAGAGAGCTGAGCTGTTCTAGGTGGACTTTACATATCTGAGCAACTGCTTGCTAGATGGAATCAAGCTTTCACTGGTTTGGGGGGAGGAGAGGCGACAAAATCCCAGACTTGAAACAGTGAACACAATGAATTTATAGCAAGACTGGAGTTTTGAGGAGGTGCGGGATCTGTTGCCGAGGAGTTACTGATTCAGAAAAGGGTTTGATAAACCTGCATTTAAGATAAGTTTGTACAAGAACAAAAGAAAAGAAAAAAAAATCAGGAACTGAAAAGTGTGCTAATATATATATATATATATATATATATATATATATATATATATATTACACCAATCATGCTTGAACCCTCGTGCGCATGCGTGATTTTTTCACGTGACGTCATTTCCCTGTGGGCAGGCCTTGAGTGAGATGTGGTCCCGCCTCTTGGCTGAACTCCTGTTTCACACGCTGCTCAGACGGCGTGCGTTGCTTTATCAAAATTTTTTGTGGACCTGTGAGGAATATCCGAGTGGACATTATTCGACAAATTAAGCTGGTTTTTGGTGAAAAGTTTAACGGCTGATGAGAGATTATGGGGTGTTTCTGTCGGTGTAAGGACTTCCCACGGAGCGGGACGTTCGCGCAGCGCTTCCAGGCACCGTCGTCAGCCTGTTTCGAGCTGAAAACATCCTAATTTAAGGCTTAATTCACCCAGAACGTCGTAAGAGAACAGAGAAGATTCAGAAGAGGCCGGCATGAGGACTTTATGCGGACATTCCACTGTTTAAGGACATTTTTTAATGAAAGACGTGCACGAAACACCTCCGTGTTGAAAACCATTTGTAAAATTCAGGCGGCTTTTGATGGCTTTCAACAAGTGAGTAACTGAGAAATTGTTTAACAGCTTGGGCATGTTCCAACTTGCCCGTTAAGGTTTCCAACGGAGGTGTTTTTCCTGTCGCGACCCCCCGCGGTCGGGTCCTGCCCGACATGCGACTCTGCCCGCACGTTCTTTCATTACAAAATGTCCGTTAACAATGGAATGTCCGAATAAACTCCTCATGCCGACTTCTTCTGAAAGTTCTCTGTTCTCTGACGACTTACTGGGTCAACAGAGCCTGAAATGTGGAAGTTTTCAACTTGAAACGGCGAGACGCTGCCGCCTCGAAGCGCAGATCGCCGTCAAGCACCGTGGGCCGTCCTTAAAGCGACACTACCGGACCAAAATCTCTCATCAGCTGTTAAAATGTTTACCGAAAACCAGCTGAATTTATCGAATGGTGTCCACTCAGTTGTGCCTTACAGTTTTGAAAAAATTTTGATCAAACAAAGCAGCAGTCTCTGAGCCATTCCTAAACAATGAAAAAATCGACGAGAGGGTGGGCGACTCCTCACTCAAAGACTGCCCACAGGCGAATGACGTAACCGACAGGCGTGAAAAAACTCTCGCATGCCCACGAGGGTTCAAGCATGTCTGATGTAATCACACGTGATTCAAATCCATGTGGTTTTTGAAAAAAATAATAAGGTCGGATACTTTTCTAATAGACCTCGTATATATATATATATATATATATATATATATATATATATATATAATAATATATATATATATAGCACATAATGGAATTCTACTTGGTTATATTCTCTCAATGTTCAAACCTTCATCATGGACTTGAAATACCGCAAAATACGACTCGGGGGCTCAATGCAGGAACCTCTGTAGTATTCAGGGTAAATGCTGTGATCCATTGTACTTGAGACTGAAAAATGTGCTCCAGCTTGGAAAAGTGCTATGAAATGTTCATTCCGAATGCCCAGTCAGAATTCCAAGTTGGAAAATCAGGCAAGCTCCGTGTAGACTGAGATCATCGATCTGATGCCACAGCATTATGGTGTGCACACAGTGGCAGTCAGCAGAACTACCTTTTCAACAATTTATTATATCATACTTTCACCAAATGGTCTAAAAAAATCCCTCACAAATCATGAAGGCCTTTGAGTTTAGTGGTTTATCCCACAACCTGACCCTGCTCATCACCAGGTTAACAGCTGATCGCTCCACCCTTCTCATCACCTGAGTGTCCAAGTCACAGGTCAGACGACATGATTCAGAGGGGTGCCCATACAAGGTGTTTGTGATGGACAATCCATGTCCAGTAACAACACACATGGGTTCAGATCAGGGGTGCCGTTCATCCAATCACTCCCCTTCAAGTTTCTCCATTATTGAACTCAGGAGCACCCAGCAGGGTCCTTTTCCAGGAACTGGTATGATTCTCAAAGAAGGCTGGGCATTCTGAACTGCTTTTTTGGTGCATGTGCACAAACAACAGTCCAAATCCTGTCCATGACATGAAGTCATATTGAGGCAGCCCTCCAAAATAACAACACAGCCAGGGAGTTGTGAGTATCCCACCCACCCCAAGTGCCTCTCACCCTGGACAATTCCAGACATAGTCCAGCACCTCTCTAGGGGCCATAACAAAGCGTGCTTACGCACTAAAACCTGACATACGCCTGTCTCCACGCTAACGTTCAGATGTATCAAAAGTGAAATGACCATGGAAATGTGCAGTGCCTCAAACAAAATCCTGACTGGCGTACGTACGTTTATACAGCTATTGTTCCACTGTGGACATGTAAAGGTGATGCTGGGAACCGTTAATAGTGTGAAAACAGGAAGTCATCAATTTATGGATAGATATAAAGCATGCACAAAGTGATGTATAAAATGGCATTAACAATGGCTGCGTTAGCATTGTTAAAGCATCTTGCAAATGGTGCAATCCGATGTGAGCATGTACTCGGAATGCAAGGATTTACTTGCAAATGAAGCTAATTGGCTCATAAACCGATTTTGATTACCAAGGCCATTGTTACTGGAGCTGCCCATACTTTTAACATCCAGGGAACCCGAGAATCACACGGGAGGTGGCAGGAGTCACAAAAACTTGATCTCCTCCCGTGGTTCCCTGACACCACCAGAGTTACTGGAGGTGTCTTATGTGTGATTAAAGGGAGTAGGGAGCCATCTAGTGCCCATACTTGCACAGGTGAAGTAAGTGCCACCAGAGGGAGCCCTGCCTCCCTGGCCCATTTGCTGTCTAGCAAATTCCCTTCAGAGCCCGTGTCCACCAGTGCTGGGCTGAAGGGTTAAATCCTCATAAAGGATTGTAACTGGGAGTCATGTGGCAATATGGTGTGTCCCACGTGAATGTTGGCCCACCCCTAGCCCAGTTTCTAGGGGCGGGCGTTGGTGTTTAACCGCTCGGGGCAGTCCCTCACCTGATGCTCTATCGAGCCACAAACAAAGCACGCTCCGCGGACCAGCCTCCTCTGTCTATCCGGTGGTCTAAATGTGGCCCTGCTCGTGTCCATAGCTTCATCAGCAGGGGGAGCTGTAACCACACGGAGCGTAGAGGCCGTGGAGCGTGGGAGGGCGGAGCTCGGTCGGAGCTGGAAGGGAGAGGGACGGCGCGTGCCCGGCCACGCCCTTCATCTCGTTCCCGACGGCGTTCTTCTAACCGATTGTCTAATCGTATAACGAGATCAATAAGCCCATCTAAATCCCGCGGTTCGTCCTTAGCCACCAGGTGCTCCTTCAGACCAACGACAGTCAGTTTACGAAGGCGGCGCGGAGGGCAGTGCTATTCCAGCCGGACCTCGCAGCCGCGATGTGGAAGTCGACTGCATAAGCAGCTGCGCTCCGGCGCCCCTGTCTCATTGACAGCAGCACGGCTGAAGCGGTCTCTCCTCTATTTGGGTGATTGAACACTGTTCTGAACCCTCACAAACCCATCATATGTCTGAAGGAGCCGTGAATTTTGCTCCCAGAGCGCTGTAGCCCAAGCGCGTGCCTCACCGCGAAGCAGATTTATCACATAAGCTATTTTGCTAGCACCAGTCGCGTACATGACGGGACGTTGTGCGAAGACGAGCGAACACTGCATAAGATAGTCCGTGCACGTCTCCACACAACCCCCGTACGCTCTGGAGGGCTTATGTATGCTTCCAGGGAAGGTGGGAGGGGTCGTTGAACGACCTGTGGAACGTCACTGTTACGCACAGGGTCGACAGGAGGGAGAGCCGCAGCAGCGCCCTGAGGGCGCGCTTCCACCTGCGTGGCAAGAGCCTCCACCCTGCGGTTAAGGAGGACGTTCTGCTCGGTCATTAGATCCAACCGAGCCGTTAAGGCGGTGAGGATTCGCTGCAACTCACCGATCATTCCTCCTGCGGACGCCTGTGCGCCCTGTTCTTCCATTGGCCGTTCAACAGCCGGTTGACGCCCCTCGGGATCCATGACGTTGGCCGAGATATCCTGTTGTGAAAGTGTAGGAACACGGACCCACAACAGGGGGCACAAATGAACGGACAATGGAGGGTCAAATAGCACTTTTACTGTTGTGAAATAAGCACAACAAACATGACAGATTACAATAGTAGACAATGAAGTCAAATCACAAAAGGTGTCATGTGGGCAGGCTCGAAGATAGAAGACGTCTGTCCAAAGCAGAACCGGAACCACACGATTTCCTCCGCCACCAAACCCCGGGAATACTGGAGCCGCCAAGTCCCAAACTCCCAGGTGGCCACTGCCTCCGCTTGTCGGATCTGGTACTGCTGGCGAGGAACAAAAACAGTTAGATGTGGGTGCGTTTGCACCCAGCAACACGTATGGTGGAAAAACCACCTCCACCTCTCGTCAGGAAAATACTGGTAAGTGCAGGAATGTGAGTACTTATCCAAAAAGTCCAATACAGTCTCCAGCTGTACTACTCACTATCTGCACACAAGCAACAAAGTATATTGTCAAGAAGACAACACAATTGGCTGAGTACGTTACCTCCTCGGTAGAGCGATATCTCGGCAAAGAGGTGGAGATGACGTCTTGCTGATATACCGATGCGGATCAGATGATTGGTGACAGCTGTCGTAGGTGATAAGTGACAGCTATCACCCCGGCTGCTCCGGTGAGGCGGCAGCGCCCTCTGGTGCCTGGAGCCCGCACTCCAGGCAGGGTGCCCTCTGGTGGTGGTGGGCCAGCAGTACCTCCTCTTCAGCGGCCCACACAACACCAATATTGTGTATCCTCCATCCATCCATCCATCCATCCATTCATCCATCTTCTTCCGCTTTATCCGGAGTCAGGTCGCGGGGGCAGCAGCTCAAGCAAAGCCGCCCAGACCTCCCGATCCACACACACCTCCCCCAGCTCCTCCGGGGGAACCCCAAGGCGTTCCCAAGCCAGCCGAGAGATGTAGTCCCTCCAGCGTGTCCTGGGTCTTCCCTGGGGCCTCCTCCCAGTGGGATGTGCCCGGAACACCTCTCCGAGCCCAACCAGCCCCTGAACACATGTCCAGGGGGCATCCGGAAAAGATGCCCGAGCCACCTCAACTGACTCCTTTCGACGTGGAGGAGCAGTGGCTTGACTCCGAGCTCCTCCCGAGTGACCGAGCTCCTCACCCTATCTCTAAGGGAGCGCGCCAGCCACCCTGCGGAGGAAACTCATCTCGGCCGCTTGTACTCGCGACCTCGTTCTTTCGGTCATGAGCCAAATCTCATGACCATAGGTGAAGATCGTAGCGTAGATCGATCGGTAAATCGAGAGCTTTGCCCCCCTACTCAGCTCTCTCTTCACCACAACGGTCCGATACAGCGACTGCATCACTGCAGACGCTGCACCGATCCGTCTATCGATCTCACGCTCCATCAGTCCCTCACTCGTGAACAAGACCCCGAGATACTTAAACTCCTCCACTTGAGGCAAAGACACTCCACCGCCCTGAAGAGGGCAAAGCACCTTTTTCCGGTCGAGAACCATGGCCTCGGATTTGGAGGTGCTGATTTCATCCCGGACGCTTCACACTCGGCTGCAAACCGCCCCAGTGCACGCTGAAGGTCCTGATTTGTTGAAGCCAACAGAACCACATCCGCAAACAGCAGAGACGAGATTCTGTGGTTCCCAAACCAGACCCTCTCTACACCCTGGCTGCGCCTAGAAATTCTGTCCATAAAAATAATGAACAGAACTGGTGACAAAGGGCAGCCCTGGCGGAGGCCAACGTGCACTGGAAACAGGTTTGACTTACTACGGCAATGCGAACCAAGCTCCTGCTGCGGTCGTACAGGACCGGATATCCCTTAGCAAAGGACCCCCCATACTCCCGGAGCACTCCCCACAGGGTGCCCCGAGGGACACGTCTGAACGCCTTCTCCAGATCCACAAAACACATGTGGACTGGTTGGGCGAAAACCAGGACGAAAACCACACTGCTCCTCCTGAATCCGAGGTTCGACCATCGTCGAATTCTCCTCTCCAGCACTCTGGAATAGACCTTGTGTATCCTTCATATGAAATACATGTTTATGGCTGAGGTGGTTAGTGAAGCATCCAGAGACGCAACAAGTAATTCCCGGCATTCTGAGCCTTTTCTTACTTCTGAGTGTGTCTGTGCTGTCTGCAGCAGGCATGGATTTCCCACAATCCCCTGCGTGACCAAAATCCAATATGGCGGGTGTGCAATCTCCCTATTGTTTAATGATATTGTGCACTAGAGAGGGTGAAATATGCATTTTTTTCCTAACCTATCATGATATGAGTTTTGCCATGTTCTTTATTTTACTCTTTGGTTTGCATTATTGTTTCTCTGTTCAGTGCTTTCTTGCATGTTTATTCTCTTGTTGGGTTTTTTTTTCCTGCTTGGGTCTTTCTGTCCCTTTCTCTCTTGTCTGTCTCTTGGTTCTTGGTGGTGGGCTTTTCTCTCTCTGGCCACACCCTTGTTCTGGTGCTTTCCATGCACACCTGTTCTCAATTTGCAGCTCATCACCTGGGTGTATTTAGGTTCACTGTTTGCTCTGCTCCCTTGCCAGATTGATGCACCTTGTGCCTTCTCTCCAGCTCCATTTGGTGTATTTCCTCAACCTGCTTGTGTGGGAAGTGTAGAGACATGGACCCACAACAGGGGGCATAAATGAACGGACAATGGATAAGCCAAAAAACAACAATTTACTGTTGTGAAGTGCACAACGAAATACAAACAATCACAGAGTCAATCAATGTACAAGGTGACGTGTGGGCAGGCTCGAGGATAGAAGACGTCTGTCCAGAGAAGAGCCGGGTCCCACACGATTTCCACTGCCAACGGATCTGGAGCACACTGGAGCCGTCAAGTCCTGAGTCCCCAGGTGGCCACCGTCTCCAGCTGTCAGATCTGGTACTGCTGGCAGGAAGCAGAAACGATTAATGGGTGTGTGCACACACCCAGCAAAATAGTCAGCAAGCACTTCCTTTCCAGTGGGGAAAAAACACTTCCACCTCCTGATCTCACAATATCCACAGTTCGTGCAGATCCCAAATTACACTTAACCGCTGAGGAGCGGAACGCCAACTCCTCCCGACTTCTACAACCTCAGCTCCAGCTGCAAGTGTAACGGGCTATGTCTGCAAACTCAGAATTGATAGTTAAACAGCTGTCCAAGCCTAGATGCAAAGGACATCACAACTACGATTAGCTACAAACTTAATATGTGCAAACTGCACAAGACGGCTGAGTTGTTTTACCTGAATGGTTGACGATTTCTCATCAGGAAGGTGGAGTTGCTGCCTGGCTTTTATGGGACGTGGTGATTGATGGTTGATGTGTGACAGCTGTCACTCCAGGCTGCTTCTGGGAGGTGGCTGCGCCCTCTCGTGCCTGAAGCCCGCACTTCAGGCAGGGCGCCCTCTGGCGGTGGGCCAGCAGTACCTCCTCTCAGCGGCCCACACAACAGGACCCCCCCCTCAACGGGCGCCTCCTGGCGCCCGACCAGGTTTGTCCGGGTGTCGGCGGTAGAAATCGGCCAGGAGGGCCGGGTCCAGGATAAAGCTCCTCTTCACCCAGGAGCGTTCTTCGGGTCCATAACCCTCCCAGTCCACCAAATACTGGAATCCCCGGCCCTGACGATGGACATCCAGGAGCCTGCACACAGTCCAAGCAGGCTCCCCGTCGATGATCTGGGCAGGAGGCGGCACCAGTCCGGGGGCGCAGAGGGAAGAGGCGTGGTACGGTTTGATGCGGGAAACATGGAAAACTGGGTGGATCTGCAGTGAAGCTGAAGCTGCCAGCTTCCGGACTGAGAACCTTGAGGATTGTGAATGGTCCAATGTATCGGTCTTTCAGTTTTTGGGATTCCACTTGCAATGGGATGTCCTTCGTTGACAACCAAACCTCCTGCCTGGGCTGGTATGCAGGGGCTGGGGAACGCCGGCGGTCTGCATGGGCCTTGGCCCTCATCCGGGCTTTGAGCAGGGCAGAGCGGGCAGTACGCCACACCCGACGGCACCTCCTCAGATGGGCCTGGACCGAGGGCACCCCGACCTCTCCCTCCACAAGTGGAAACAATGGGGGCTGGTACCCCAAACATACTTCGAACGGGGAGAGGCCAGTGGCAGATGAAATTTGGCTGTTGTGAGCGTACTCGATCCAGGTCAGATGGTTGCTCCAGGCCGTCGGGTGTGCGGAGGTCACGCAGCGGAGGGCCTGCTCCAAATCCTGGTTCGCCCGCTCTGCCTGTCCATTCATCTGGGAATGGTACCCGGACGAGAGGCTACGGTGGCACCCAGTTCCTGACAGAAACTCATCCAGACTTGTGAGGAGAACTGGGGACCACGGTCTGAGATGACATCGGATGGAATCCCATGCAGACGCACAACATGGTGGACCAGGAGGTCTGCGGTCTCTGGGCCATTGGGAGCTTCGGGAGGGCCACGAAGTGGGCTGCCTTGGAGAACCGGTCCACTATCGTGAGGATGGTGGTCATGCCCTGGGACGGTGGGAGGGCCCGTGACGCAAGTCCAGGCCAATGTGGGACCAGGGCGATGAGGCACAGGCAACGGATGGAGGAGTCCTTGTGCTTTCTGAATGGTCTGCCTGGCCCCTGGCGCAGGTGGTACAGGCCTGGACATACTCCTGGATGTCGGCTTCCATGGACGGCCCACCAGAAGTGCTGCAGGACCACTGCCACGGTTCTTCGCACCCCTGGGTGACAGGAGCGCTTGGAACCGTGACAGAAGTCCAAGACTGCAGCTCTGGCTTCTGGTGGGACGTAAAGTCTGTTCTTAGGGCCGTTCCCTGGGTCCGGGTTCCGTGCCAGGGCCTCCCGGATGGTCTTCTCCACATCCCAGGTGAGGTTGGCCATGATAGGGACTCGGGGAGGATAGGACCCAGTGGATCTGACAGCTCGGTTTTGACTTCCTCTTCATGGACCCGGGACAGGGGCGTCAGCTCGTTGGTTCTTGGTCCCGTGGGCGGTAGGTGATCTGGAAGTCAAAACGCCCAAAGAACAGTGACCAGCGGGCTTGCATGGGGTTCAGACGCTTGGCGGTCCGGATGTACTCCAGGTTCCGATGGTCCGTGAAAACTGTAAATGGTACGCAAGCTCCCTCCAACAGGTGTATCCACTCCTCAAGAGCCTCTTTCACCGCTAGGAGTCCCGATTGCCGACGTCATAGTTCCGCTTTGCCGGGGTCAACCTGCGGGAAAAATAGGCACAAGGGGGGAGACCTTATCGGACTCCCTGCTCTGGGACAGCACGGCTCCTATCCCTGAGTCAGAGGCATCCACTTCAACAATAAACTGGCAATTGGGATCGGGCTGCACCAGAACTGTGCAGTCGAGAACCGGCGTTTCAACTCCCTAAACGCGGCGTCGCACCGATCCGACCAGGTGAAGGGGACTTTAGTGGAGGTAAGGGCTGTCAGGGAGCTAACTACCTGGCTGTAACCCTTGATGAACCTCCGGTAAAAATTTGCGAAGCCGAGGAACTGCTGCAATTTCCTACGGCTCGTCGGTTTGGGCCAATCTCTCACCGCCGCCACCTTGGCCGGATCAGGGGTGACGGAGTTTGGAGGAGATTATGAACACCAAGAAGGACAAAGAAGTGCGGTGGAACTCGCACTTCTCACCCTTCACAAACAGCCGGTTCTCCCAACAACCACTGCAGGACCTGAGGTACATGCTTAACATGGGTCTCAGGATCTGGGGAGAAGATGAGGATATCGTCCAGGTATACGAAGACGAACCGATGCAGGACGTCCCGCAAGACGTCATTAACCAAGGCTTGGAACGTCGGGGGCGCATTGGTGAGGCCCGAACGGCATGACCAGGTACTCAAAGTGACCTAACGGGGTGTTAAACGCCGTCTTCCACTCGTCTCCCTTCCGGATCCGAACCAGGTGGTACGCATTCCTAAGATCCAATTTAGTGAATATTTGGGCTCCATGCAAGGGCGTGAACACCGAATGCAACAGAGGTAACGGGTATCGGTTGCGAACCGTAATTTCGTTCAGCCCTCTGTAATCGATGCATGGACGGAGTCCACTGTCTTTCTTGCCCACAAAAAAGAAACCTGCACCCATCGGGGAGGTGGAGTTCCGGATCAACCGGCAGCTAAAGAGTCCCGGATGTACGTCTCCATTGATTCGCGCTCAGGACGTGAGAGATTGTACAACCTGCTGGACGGGTACTCAACGCCCGGGATCAAATCAATGGCACAATCGTACGGACGGTGTGGGGGAAGAGTGAGTGCCAGATCTTTGCTGAAGACGTCAGCAAGATCATGGTACTCCTCAGGCACCGCCGACAGATTGGGGGGGACTTTAACCTCCTCATTAGCTGTCACACCGGGTGGAACCGAGGATCCTAAGCATTCCCGGTGGCAGGTTTCGCTCCACTGCATCACTACCCCAGACGGCCAATCTATCCGGGGATTGTGCTTAACCATCCATGGAAATCCCAAAATCACTCGGGAGGTAGAAGGTGTTACATAAAACACAATCTCCTCCCTGTGGTTCCCAGACACAACCAAGGTCACGGGCTGTGTCTGGTGTGTGATTAATGGGAGAAGGGTGCCATCTAGTGCCCGTACCTTCAATGGTGAAGGTAGAGCCACTAGAGGGAGCCCTATCTCCCTTGCCCATCTGCTATCCAGCAGATTCCCTTCCGACCCCATGTCCACCAGTGCTGGGGCGTGAAGGGTTAGATCCCCACTCAGGATCGTCACTGGGATGCGTGCGGATCTAGGGGATTTCCCCGCGTGAATGTTATGGCCCACCCTTAGCCCAGTCTCTAGGGGCGGGCATTGTAGTTTAACCGCTTGGGGCAGTTCTTTTGTATGTGCTCACTCGAGCCACAGAAAACACATTCTCCGCGGGCCAGCCTCCATTGTCTGTCATTAGATTTTACTTTAGCCCTGCTCGTGTCCATAGCTTCGTCAGCAGGGGGAGCTGTTACCACACGGAGCTCTCCAGCTGTGGAGCGTGGGGATGGTGGCACCCTTTCAGACCCGGAAGGAAGAGGGACGGCTCGCGCCCGGCCACGCCCTTCGGCCCGCTCCCGACGATGTTCCTCTAATCAGTTGTCTAACCGTATGACCAGGTCGATAAGCCCGTCAAAATCCCGTGGCTCATCCTTAGCCAGCAGATGCTCCTTTAGGACCGGAGACAGTCCGTTTATGAAGGTGGTGCGAAGTGCAACAGTATTCCAGCTGGACCTCGCAGCCGCGATGCGGAAGTCGACTGCATACTCGGCCGCACTCCGACGTCCCTGTCTCATTGACAGCAGCACGGTCGAAGCGGTCTCGCCTCTATTGGGATGATCAAACACTTGTTTAAACTCCCTCGCAAACCCAGTATAAGTGGTTAGGAGCCGTGAATTTTTGCTCCCAGAGCACCGTAGCCAGGTGCGTGCCTCTCCTCGAAGCAGATTTATAACATAAACCACCTGGCTGGCATCTGACGCGTACATGACGGGACGCTGTGCAAAGACGAGCGAACCACTGCATCAGGAAGTCTGCGCACGTCTCACACAACCTCCGTACGGCTCCGGAGGGCTTATGTATGCTTCTGGGGATGGTGGGGGGGGGTTCGTTGAATCACCACTGGAAGTCTGTATTCAGCACCTGAACAGCAGGAGGAGGAGCTGCAGCAGCGCCCCTGCGTGCGCACTTCCACCTGGGCGGTGAGAGCCTCCATCCTCCGATTGAGAATAACATTCTGCTCGGTCACCAAGTCCAACCGAGCAGTGAAGGCGGTTAAGAATTGCTGCAGCTCACCTAATACGCCTCCTGCCGGCGCCTGTGCACCCTGCGTTTCCATTGGTGGTTCACCCAATGGTTGACACCCCTCGGAATCCATGACGCTGCCGAGAAATCCTGTTGGGAAAGTGTAGAGACCGGACCCACAACAGGGGGCGTAACTGAACGGACAATGGATAAGCCAAAAACAACAATTTACTGTTGTGAAGTGCACAACGAAATACAACAATCACAGATTTTGGAGTCAATCAATGTACAAAGGTGACGTGGGCAGGCTCGAGGAAAAGAAGACGTCTGTCCAGAGAAGAGCCGGGTCCCACACGATTTCCACTGCCAACGGATCTGGAGCACACTGGAGCCGTCAAGTCCTGAGTCCCCAGGTGGCCACCGTCTCCAGCTGTCAGATCTGGTACTGCTGGCAGGAAGCAGAAACAATTAATGGTGGGTGTGTGTGCACACACCCAGCAAAACAGTCAGCAAGCAGTTCTTTTCCAGTGGGGAAAAACACTTCCACCTCCTGATCTCACAATATCCACAGTTCGTGCAGATCCCAAATTACACTTAACCGTTGAGGAGCGGGACCGCCAACTCCTCCCGACTTCTACAACCTCAGCTCCAGCTGCAAGTGTAATGGGTTACGTCTGCAAACTCAGAATTGACAGTTAAACAGCTCTCCAAGCCTAGATGCAAAGGACGTTACAACTACTAAAGAACATGGATTATAAAATAGTAGACAATATGACAACTGTGATTGATAACTTATTAGAATGTATAACTATTGAAATATGTGAAGAAAAAAGCAAAAATGTATTAGTCAGCTGTATATATAGAGCACCAGGATCTAGTATTGAAACATTCACTGACTGTATGGGAAAAATGTTCTCAAAAACTAATCAAAAAACTGTGTTCATTTGTGGTGAATTAAATATTGATCTGCTCAATCCAAATAAGCATAAAATAACAGATGAATTTATCAGTATAATGTACAGTATGAGTTTATATCCAAAAAATCACCAGGCCAAGCAGAATTACATCCCATAGTGCTACCTTAATTGATAATATATTCAGCAATGATATTGAGAATAACACTGTGAGTGGATTATTAATCAATGACATTAGTGATCATCTACCAGTTTTCATCGTTTATAATAGAAACCATCGGCGGAATCAGCCAGAGGAGAAAATAAAATACAGGCGAGTGCGGACAGAGGAAAACATGAACACACTAAAGAAGGATTTACAGGAGCAAAACTGGGAAAAGGTATACGGTGAAAGTGATGTTGATAGTGCATATGAAACTTTTTTACAAATATTTACATCATTATATGATAAAAATTGTCCAATTAAACAAGACTACAGAAAACAAAAAATCCAAGCTCGACCATGGATGACGAAAGGGTTACAAAATGCATGTAATAAGAAAAATACACTGTACAGAGAATTCATAAAACTAAAGACTAAAGAGGCAGAAAATAGATATAAGAAATACAAAAATAGATTAACTAATATTATACGGGTATGTAGGAAGGAATATTATAGTAACATATTATATAATAACAAAAACAATATTAAAGGAATATGGGATATATTAAATAGCATTATCAAAAATGGTAATAAAAAACAGAGTTACCCTCAGTATTTCATTGATAATAATGTCAAGAAGGAAAATAAGGATGAGGTAGTCAACGGTTTTAATAATTGTTTTGTAAATATTGGACCAAGCTTGGCAGAAAAAATTCCCGATTCCCAACCTGAGGATTGGGATAATAATCTCATAGAAATCCCTGTTCAATGTTCCTCACAGCAGTGGATGGAAAATAAATTATACACATTGTGAATAATTGTAAATATAAAACATCTACCGATTTAAATGAAATTGATATGGTGGTGGTAAAACAGGTCATTGAATGAATTGTAGAACCATTAACATACATCTGTAACTTATCATTTCAAACCGGTAAATTTCCCAATCAAATACAAATAGCTAAGGTTGTGCCGCTGTATAAGACTGGGGATAGACACCACTTCACAAATTATAGACTTGTTTCTTTGCTTCCACAATTTTCCAAATTATTAGAAAAGTTATTCAATAATAGATTACACAAATTCATAAATAAACATAAGTTACTTACTGATAGTCAATATGGATTCAGAGCACATAGTTCAACATCACTTGCATTAATAGAATCAGTTGAGGAGATTAAAAACGCCATAGACCACAAATTACATTCAGTTGGAATATTTATAGACCTTAAAAAGGCTTTTGATACAATCAATCATGACATATTAATCAATAAACTTGAACAGTATGGGATTAGGGGGTTGGTGTTGCACTGGGTGAGAAGCTACTTAAGTAACAGAAAACAGTTTGTGAAGTTGGGGGAATATACATCATCATGCTTGGACAATGCTTGTGGCGTCCCACAGGGGTCAGTATTGGGTCCAAAACTGTTTCTAATTTATATAAATGATATTGTCAATGTTCCAAAATATTAAAATTAGTATTATTGCAGATGACACAAGCATTTTTTGTTCAGGGGGGGGGGATTTGCAGGAGTTACTGAGGAGGATCAGTATAGAAATGGGAAAATTGAAAATATGGTTTGACAGAAACAAATTATCATTAAACTTAAGTAAAACAAAATACATGTTATTTGGCTATTGTAATACAGACATACAGGTTCAGTTACAAGTCGAGGGGGTAGATATTGAAAGGGTACATGAAAATAAGTTTCTGGGGGTGATAATAGATGATACGATAAACTTTTTTTTACAATCCAAATTCTTAAAATTCACAGACTTGGTTCATTTTCAACAGTACAAATCGTGTATAAAGCAATAAACAATTTACTTCCAGCAAATATTAAAAATACGTTTTTTAACAGATCAGGAGATTGCAGTCTGAGGGGGAAATTTAATTTAAAGCATCAGTGGGCACGAACAACATTAAAAGGTTTCTGTATTTCTGTCTGTGGGGTGAGGATGTGGAACAGATTGGGAGTGGGGCTCAAGCAATGTCCAAGCATGAACCGGTTCAAACAGCGGTACAAAAATATGTTTTTTTCTAGGTATAGGGAGGAGGAAGGGTAATGAGGGTTAGGGTGTTTTTGTTTTTTGCTTCGGCTTGTAAATATATAGTATTTTGTATGTAAGTAGGTATGTGTAGGTGTATATTTATGTTTGTATATATATATATATATATATATATATATATATCGGTTTAGGTGTGTAGGAATCTATGTGTATATGTGGCAAAGGGTATCACTGGTTGTGGGGAAGAAGGGGTAGGGAAAAATAAGCTGATTCTTCATCCTACCCCCTTTTCGGATATGTTGGGTACACAGTAGGAACTTTTTTGTTGTTGTCTTCACTGATCTATCTTGTAATTGTTGTTGTATCAAATGTTCCAAATAAACAGTTTTCATTCATTTATTCATTCAACTGTTCAGCTTCTCTTTTCTTTCTTTCTTTTTTTTTTTTTTTTTTTTGGTGAGCATTCCAAGCTCTTTATTTTGAAAATCTCACCTTCATAAACCTGTCTGAGTCATCACTCACTGCAGCTCCAAGCATGCATGCTCTGCAACCTGACTTCTGTTCCACACAAACCATGTGCCTGTGACAAGCGTGTGGACAGACGGAAGGAGGGAGCCAGAGAGAGAGACACAGAGAGAGAGGGAAGGAGTTTCTCCCAAAAAAGTCATTCATAAGTCATAAGTGTAAAAAGTCATAGTGTAAAAAAAAAGGGGGGGATTCTTGTTTTTGTGGTAGACTAAGCCAGTGTTCAAACTTTACTTATTGTTCCGTTATTGTTTGCATTATCTTTTAATTTGATGTTCTTAATTAATGAAGTGACCTCGTTTTGAGGTTTTTTTTTTCCCTTTTATTGATTAGTATCAAATCATGATTGCAATAACCTGTTGACATCACTAGTTTGTATTAACGCCAATGTTTATTTATCCATTCATTCAATCATTTTAACCCCATTACTTGCCCCAAATTGCCTGTTACAACTTTTTTTGGTACGTGTTACGGGCCTAATGCAGGAATGGAAACAAATATATTAACAAATGAAATCAAGTTGACCCCTCACAACATGAAATGTTTGGGTTTATGTTGTCTGCAATTAAATAGAAGTCAAAATCACTGCAGCATTTTATTTATTTATTTATTTATTTTGAGGTTGTATTTTTGATGCTGGTCTGACTTTTTTCTGATCTGGGGTTGCAGGATACAAATTTGCAGTTTGAATTATTTTCAGTCCTGCCAACCATAACAGCTCCCAGACGTTATAACACTGCCCCTATGTGGAAGGTCCAAAAACCTTACAGAGAGCTGAGCTGTTCTAGGTGGACTTTACATATCTGAGCAACTGCTTGCTAGATGGAATCAAGCTTTCACTGGTTTGGGGGGAGGAGAGGCGACAAAATCCCAGACTTGAAACAGTGAACACAATGAATTTATAGCAAGACTGGAGTTTTGAGGAGGTGCGGGATCTGTTGCCGAGGAGTTACTGATTCAGAAAAGGGTTTGATAAACCTGCATTTAAGATAAGTTTGTACAAGAACAAAAGAAAAGAAAAAAAAATCAGGAACTGAAAAGTGTGCTAATATATATATTATATATATATATATATATATATATATATATATATATTACACCAATCATGCTTGAACCCTCGTGCGCATGCGTGAGTTTTTTCACGTGACGTCATTTCCCTGTGGGCAGGCCTTGAGTGAGATGTGGTCCCGCCCTCTTGGCTGAACTCCTTTGTTTCACACGCTGCTCGAGACGGCGTGCGTTGCTTTATCAAAATTTTTTGTGGACCTGTGAGGAATATCCGAGTGGACATTATTCGACAAATTAAGCTGGTTTTTGGTGAAAAGTTTAACGGCTGATGAGAGATTATGGGGTGTTTCTGTCGGTGTAAGGACTTCCCACGGAGCGGGACGTTCGCGCAGCGCTTCCAGGCACCGTCGTCAGCCTGTTTCGAGCTGAAAACATCCTAATTTAAGGCTTAATTCACCCAGAACGTCGTAAGAGAACAGAGAAGATTCAGAAGAGGGCCGGCATGAGGACTTTATGCGGACATTCCACTGTTTAAGGACATTTTTTAATGAAAGACGTGCACGAAACACCTCCGTGTTGAAAACCATTTGTAAAATTCAGGCGGCTTTGATGGCTTTCAACAAGTGAGTAACTGAGAAATTGTTTAACAGCTTGGGCATGTTCCAACTTGCCCGTTAAGGTTTCCAACGGAGGTGTTTTTCCTGTCGCGACCCCCCGCGGTCGGGTCCTGCCCGACATGCGACTCTGCCCGCACGTTCTTTCATTACAAAATGTCCGTTAACAATGGAATGTCCGAATAAACTCCTCATGCCGACTTCTTCTGAAAGTTCTCTGTTCTCTGACGACTTACTGGGTCAACAGAGCCTGAAATGTGGAAGTTTTCAACTTGAAACGGCGAGACGCTGCCGCCTCGAAGCGCAGATCGCCGTCAAGCACCGTGGGCCGTCCTTAAAGCGACACTACCGGACCAAAATCTCTCATCAGCTGTTAAAATGTTTACCGAAAACCAGCTGAATTTATCGAATGGTGTCCACTCAGTTGTGCCTTACAGTTTTGAAAAAAATTTTGATCAAACAAAGCAGCAGTCTCTGAGCCATTCCTAAACAATGAAAAAATCGACGAGAGGGTGGGCGACTCCTCACTCAAAGACTGCCCACAGGCGAATGACGTAACCGACAGGCGTGAAAAAACTCTCGCATGCCCACGAGGGTTCAAGCATGTCTGATGTAATCACACGTGATTCAAATCCATGTGGTTTTTGAAAAAAATAATAAGGTCGGATACTTTTCTAATAGACCTCGTATATATATATATATATATATATATATATATATATATATATATATATATATATATATATATGCACAATAATGGAATTCTACTTGGTTATATTCTCTCAATGTTCAAACCTTCATCATGGACTTGAAATACCGCAAAATACGACTCGGGGGCTCAATGCAGGAACCTCTGTAGTATTCAGGGTAAATGCTGTGATCCATTGTACTTGAGACTGAAAAAATGTGCTCCAGCTTGGAAAAGTGCTATGAAATGTTCATTCCGAATGCCCAGTCAGAATTCCAAGTTGGAAAATCAGGCAAGCTCCGTGTAGACTGAGATCATCGATCTGATGCCACAGCATTATGGTGTGCACACAGTGAGCAGTCAGCAGAACTACCTTTTCAACAATTTATTATATCATACTTTCACCAAATGGTCTAAAAAAATCCCTCACAAATCATGAAGGCCTTTGAGTTTAGTGGTTTATCCCACAACCTGACCCTGCTCATCACCAGGTTAACAGCTGATCGCTCCACCCTTCTCATCACCTGAGTGTCCAAGTCACAGGTCAGACGACATGATTCAGAGGGGTGCCCATACAAGGTGTTTGTGATGGACAATCCATGTCCAGTAACAACACACATGGGTTCAGATCAGGGGTGCCGTTCACTCCAATCACTCCCCTTCAAGTTTCTCCATTATTGAACTCAGGAGCACCCAGCAGGGTCCTTTTCCAGGAACTGGTATGATTCTCAAAGAAGGCTGGGCATTCTGAACTGCTTTTTTGGTGCATGTGCACAAACAACAGTCCAAATCCTGTCCATGACATGAAGTCATATTGAGGCAGCCCTCCAAAATAACAACACAGCCAGGGAGTTGTGAGTATCCCACCCACCCCAAGTGCCTCTCACCCTGGACAATTCCAGACATAGTCCAGCACCTCTCTAGGGGCCTCATGAACAAAGCGTGCTTACGCACTAAAACCTGACATACGCCTGTCTCCACGCTAACGTTCAGATGTATCAAAAGTGAAATGACCATGGAAATGTGCAGTGCCTCAAACAAAAATCCTGACTGGCGTACGTACGTTTATACAGCTATTGTTCCACTGTGGACATGTAAAGGTGATGCTGGGAACCGTTAATAGTGTGAAAACAGGAAGTCATCAATTATATGGATAGATATAAAAGCATGCACAAAGTGATGTATAAAATGGCATTAACAATGGCTGCGTTAGCATTGTTAAAGCATCTTGCAAATGGTGCAATCCGATGTGAGCATGTACTCGGAATGCAAGGATTTACTTGCAAATGAAGCTAATTGGCTCATAAACCGATTTTGATTACCAAGGCCATTGTTACTGGAGCTGCCCATACAACTACAGCCGGCCCAGAGCGCAATACAGTGAGGAGCCAGTGGTTGTTTGTGCGCACACAGGTGCTGACTACGCTGGGCATCCTGGCATCATGGGCATTCCAGCATGAGCTGGCTGATCGGTCAGGAGTGTGCCAGTCAACCTTGCGCCTAGCCATGCCAGCTGTGTGGAACACAATCATCCGAATCTCATTCAGGTACATTCCAACATTAAAGTGCATTTTGCAGCGAGAGCCGGTTTCCCGAATGTAATCAAAGCTATTGACTGCACACATATTGCTATGAAGGCGCCATCACATGATGAATTTGTTTTTGTTAATAGGAAACATTTTCATTCCGTCAATGTTCAAATCGTGTGGTGGGCAAATGTGCATCAGGCTGGAGGCGCGGTGTGTGATGGGGGGGAGGGGTGTGATGGGCTTGGTGGTTACATAATTTATCCGTGTAATTGTTCCTAATGAAAACCAGCATGGACACATTTGGGCATGTGTGCATTCAATTTTTTTATTAT